>NC_133328.1:391954694-392254694 GCF_042186555.1 Aquarana catesbeiana
AAAGAAAGAGAAAAAAGAAAGAAAGAAAGAAAGAAAGAAAGAAAGAAAGAAAGAAAGAAAGAAAGAAAGAAAGAAAGAAAGAAAGAAAGAAAGAGAAAGAAAGAGAGGGGGATGGAGGAAGAAGGAAGGAAAGAGACGGACAGGAAAGAGAAAGAAAGATGGACAGGAAAGAAAGAGAAAGAAAAAAAAGAAAGATGGACAGGAAAGAAAGAGAAAGAAAGACAGATGGAAGGAAAGAAAGAAGGAAAGAAAGAAAGAAAGAAAGACAGATGGAAGGAAAGAAAGAAGGAAAGAAAGAAAGACAGATGGAAGGAAAGAAAGAAGGAAAGAAAGAAAGAAAAACAGATGGAAGGAAAGAAAGAAAGAAAGAAAGAAAGAAAGAAAGAAAGAAAGAAAGAAAGAAAGAAAGAAAGAAAGAAAGAGAAAGAAAGACAGATGGAAGGAAAGAAAGAAGGAAAGAAAGAAAGAAAGACAGATGGAAGGAAAGAAAGAAAGAAAGAAAGAAAGAAAGAAAGAAAGAAAGAAAGAAAGAAAGAAAGAAAGAAAGAAAGAGAGGGGGATGGAGGAAGAAGGAAGGAAAGAGAAAAAGAAAGAATGACAAAAAGAATGGAAATAAAGGAAGAAAGAAAGAAAGAAAGAAAGAGAGGGGGATGGAGAAAGAAAGAAAGAAAGAAAGAAAGAAAGAAAGAAAGAAAGAAAGAAAGAAAGAAAGAAAGAAAGAAAGAAAGAAAGAAAGAAAGAGAAAGAAAGACAGATGGAAGGAAAGAAAGAAGGAAAGAAAGAAAGACAGAAATAAAGAAAGAAAGAAAGAATGAAAGAAAGAAAGAAAGAAAGAAAGAAAGAAAGAAAGAAAGAAAGAAAGAAAGAAAGAAAGAAAGAAAGAAAGAAAGAGAGGGGGATGGGGAAAGAATGAAGGAAAGAGAAAGAAAGAGACAAAAAGAATGGAAAGAAAGAGAGGGGAATGGAGGAAGAAGAGAAGGAAGAGCATCCCCTACATCAGTGTACTCACTGGGAGGCAGGAGGGACTGGATGGATGGATGGATGGATCAGACTCCCCTTGTCCTTTTCTCTTTGCTGGGCTTCAGCATGAATCTCCCCGCCCACACATCTCCTTCTCTGAGGCAGAACAGAGAACACTGCCGAGGAGAGTGGGCGGGGCAGACACAGGAGGAGAGGGCGGGAGGAGGAGGAGCAGAATCTCTCTCTCCTCTTCTGTCTGGCTGTGCGGGCAGCAGGGGGAGGAGGGAGATCTGTCAGAGCAGGCTGTACACTGAGCGGCTCTCCCTCCCTGCCTGTGATCCGGAGATGTCTGTGAGCTCCGATCACCTGTCTCACTCGCAGCCTGTTATCTCTCCCTGTAGCAGGGCGAGGGGACTCGGGACGGAGATCTCTGCTGCTGAATGAGGCGGCTCTCTAATTAGGTAAGCTAGCCAGCTGTGCGAGGCCCCTATGACTGCGAGGCCTGAGGCCACCGCCTATTTCGCCTAATTAGAGAGCCGCCTCTGAATATCATCATTACCCACCAGGAGTGTTCCACCGCCAGGATTTAACTCCCATGCTGGCCAACGTTGCTCATTTGAGATGGGCCAGTCAGACACTGTCAGGAGTAGAGGTAGTAGTCCTTATATAAATAAGAAACTGATCATAGCATTCTAACCTTAAACTGTTATAGCTTTGGAGAGAACACCCTGCCATGCGTTATAATTGTATTGATTGATGTTTATAGCTGTGGGTCCTTTGTTTCAGAGTTGACTTAGTTACTGTGTGCACAGCCTAAAATGTGTGCAATCCATTAAATGTATATCAGGGGCGGATCCAGAGTCTAGTCTCGGGAGGGGCAATGCCATAAAATACCTTTTTTTGCGGGCAATTTATCGGGGAAGCGGCTGGTGTTGGCGCTTCAATCATCACGGCACCATGGTTATTATGGTGTCAGGATGATTGAAGCGCATTATTTCTATTCTTACATTGTAATATAAAAGGAAATAGTTCAACTCACCATAATGTAGAATCAGTGGGAGCCCTGGGTATGTCACTTTCCACGTCGCCTGCCACCAAATGCGGGTTGTCACTTGCCAGGTCACCTGCTACACGTTGTGGATTGTCACTTGACACACCTGTCACCAGATGAGGATTATAAATAAAATCAATTGTGCTCACGCTAAAAATGTGAATTGAAAAAAATATGAATATATATAAACTGAGTATAAAATATAAACTAATTGTGCAGAAATATTAAACCATAATTAGTATGCTAATAAAAACATACATGTAAAAATATATATATATAATGTGCAATCCTTATATATAAAATTCACAAAGTGCATCCACATAAAAGTGCAATCCTTATATAAAATGCTGAAAGTGCATCATGCATGAATATAGACCTAATTAATAAGTGCAAATCCTGTGACAATCAAGTGTCCAAACAAAATACGATCAGTAGATTCAAACTGAAACAAAGAAGTGCAAGAAAACAGTGTCCATGAATGAAGTGTTCATCATGCAAGGATGCAATGATGTATGTCCAATCCTCACAGGTAAAACATCATTCATAAAAGAGAAAAAGAAAGCTCCATGGTGTAATATAGTAAGGGATTTATTTGTATATTCCTCTCCTTCCCTGCTGACAGCTCCGTCCTACCCCTCCCCAGGGGTAGGACGGAGCTGTCAGCAGGGAAGGAGAGGAATATACACCACACCGCACGCCATACGAGCCGCTGCTAAACGAAATACACCTGTATAGTTTGGTGCACTGTAGCACCTGCATACTGTGAGTACCCTCCTGGAGGAACTTCTTTTACTTTAAATAAATCCCTTACTATATTACACCATGGAGCTTTCTTTTTCTCTTTTATGAATGATGTTTTACCTGTGAGGATTGGACATACATCATTGCATCCTGAGTGAGCCCAGGAGTGGCCCCAATGCGTGTTTTGACACTGTTTAACTACCGTGTCACATGAATAGAGGTGAGCACAAGCACAAGTGGGGGATCACGGGAGAGCACATCCAGCTTGTTGTGATTTGGACACTTTTCAGGAGAAGCATGATGAACACTTAATTCATGGACACTGTTTTCTTGCACTTCTTTGTTTCAGTTTGAATCTGCTGATCGTATTTTGTTTGGACACTTGATTGTCACAGGATTTGCACTTATTAATTAGGTCTATATTCATGCATGATGCACTTTCAGCATTTTATATAAGGATTGCACTTTTATGTGGATGCACTTTGTGAATTTTATATATAAGGATTGCACATTATATATATATATTTTTACATGTATGTTTTTATTAGCATACTAATTATGGTTTAATATTTCTGCACAATTAGTTTATATTTTATACTCAGTTTATATATATTCATATTTTTTTCAATTCACATTTTTAGCACGAGCCAATTGATTTTATTTATATTCAAATACACGGAATGAAACGTGGTGAAGTGTTTGCTGCTTTAAATATAGTTGTTTTACTCCTTAGAGGCATTGGTCCACTTGTGGCTCGCAAGAACCCCACCTGTTTGTTTGTACCAGATGAGGATTGTCACTTGCCACGTCACCTGCCACACGCTGCGAATTGTCACGTCACCTGCTACACGTTGCGGATTGTCACTTGCCACGTCACCTGCCACATGCTGCGAATTGTCACTTGCCACGTCACCTGCCACCAAATGCGGATTGTCACTTGCCACATCACCTGTCAGCAGATGCGGATTGTCACTTGCCACATCACCTGTCACCAGATGCAGATTGTCACTTGCCACGTCACCTGCCACACATTGTGAATTGTCACTTGCCACGTCACCTGCCACACGTTGTGGATTGACACTTGCCCCGTCACCTGCCACATGTTGTGGATTGTCACTTGCCACGTCACTAGCTACATGTTGTGGATTGTCACTTTCCATGTCACCTGCCACACGTTGCGGATTGTCACTTGCCACGTCACCTGCCACACAATGCGGATTGTCACTTGCCACATGTTGCAGATTGTCACTTGCCACGTCGCCTGTCACCAGATGCGGATTGTCACCTGCCTGTCACTTTCCTGCTAAGGTGGTCTCTTGCTATGTCCCAGAGTCAGGCAGCAGAGAGATGATGTAATCTCTCTGCTGCCCACAGCTGCCTTCACAGTGAGGGCGGAACTGCAGGGATGCAGGGCGGGCGCAGGGTGGTGAGAGATAATGTCGTCTCCCTGCTCCCCTGCCTGCCGGCTCCCTGATTGGCCAGCAGCCCACTCACAGTCACACACGGAGCCGCCCAGCTACCCCCCCTCTCTCACCTGCCCACTCACCGACCTAGCCACCCGCACTGTCACACACAGTGGAACCGCCCACACTGTCACCCACGGCGGAGCCGTCTGCACTGTCACCCACGGCGAAGCCGCCCACACTGTAACCCATGGTGGAGCCCGCACTGTCACTCGCGGCGGAGCCGCCCGCACTGTCACTCATGGCCGAGCCGCCCGCACTGTCACCTGCGGAGCCGCCTGCACTGTCTGTCACCCGCATTCTCGGAGGGGGTAATTGCCCCATTGCCCCCCCTGGATCCACCCCTGATGTATACAAAGAACCTAAATGTGTGTTAGAGAGTGTCAACAGCCAAGTGGGTGACCCTCTGAGAACAGAAGAACCAGAATTTAACCAGCTGCTCCTAAGGGGCTAGCACTATATACACACACATATATATATATATATATATATATATATATATATATATATATATATATATATATATATGAAACAGGGGTCTAGCATATGTAACGCCCTGCTCCTGTTGACCAGGCGCTCGCATGTAAATTTAGTTTTTGGCTGAGCTGTAATCAGCTCAGATTGAATGTATATAGTTTACTGGATCTGTTCTGGAATTGACTTAGTTGTGCAGTTCCCACTGTTGCCAGTAGGTGTCACTGGTACCACAGGAAAGTGTGTGAATAACAACTTCGTGAAACTGTAATGAATATTCTTTTTCCAGAACCAGCCCAGTAGGAGGTTCCTGCCGCTGTGAATTCTGGGAGAGAGTATTTATGGGACAGATGCCATGTGCTTAGTCAGTCCTGACCTTGTAGCCCTCCAGACCTGGAGGCTGTGTCACTTCAGCTGTGCAAGTAGACCCAGAAGCCTGTCTGAGGCCTACTACCGCAGAGGTGGTCCTTAGGCTGTCTTGCCTGCTAGGAAGAAGCTGAGCCAAGCTGAGGAAACCCAGGGGAGGACCCTTGCTGGAGAGAGCCAGGATGAAGGCTGGTCTCTCAGAAGGGCCTGGTAACTTACTTGGAGGACGCACCTATCTCTAACCTATCCTTACAGTACCGCCGGGTCGGCTTAAAGGTTCTGGTACTGTGAAGACGCTGCTCTACAATTCAATCAAGGTAACTAACTGTCTGGCTGCTAAGTTTGTGAGAGACTTATCCAGGCATATACTGGCTGCTAAGTCTGTGAGAGAGGCTTGTCCAGACATCTTGCAGGTTGCTAGATCTGTGGCAGAGATCTACCCAGCCATACAAGATTTACAGAGAGAAAGCTGTGTTTTGTTCTCTATTCTGAAAAGTCTGTAAGTGATCTGCTACAAGAGAAAGAAAAAGGTATCTGCAACTCCCCTTCAACCTCTTTACTGCTACTTCTTTCAAGTTGTTTTTTATTAAAGCATTGAAGAAAAAGAACTAAGTGACTGGTGCATACATTGATGGGCGCAGGGCCCAATATAGACTCTAAGTCTCTGATATGGTGAACTATGGATAAGGGGCGACGGTAACAAACCAATTTAAATCAGCAGCTCCTTCGGGGGTCAGTGCTACACATATATCACTTGTAGTACAGGGGATGGCCATGGAGCAACAGGAAAACCTTCTTTAAGTTAGGGATCATGCTATGGCAGGGCAAGAATTATTTTCTGAATGCCTTTCTACAAACACCTCATGCAATAGGTTTATTGAAAAGTCTCACAAACTTTTGGGCCACACTTCTGTCTTGATGCCTTACGCTATTTGTTGTCAAGGATCTGTAGGTACTGTCTGTGAGAACCCAAAATGTGGGATTTTCTTTCACTTTCACTTTTGGCTATAATAGTAAACAAGACAAATGGAGAGGGTGAATCTCCCTAATGGGGATTCAGCCAGCTAAAAAAAATTGACAGATGTTTTAATTCCTATCCACTCTGTCCAAAATTAAGGCTTCATTCAGATGGCACCTGTCCTGCATTCAGAATTTTGACTTGCAACTGTGTCTATGCAACTGCTCAGTCTGCCTCGACCTCTAAGGGCTACCTGCACACAGCTCTGGGCAGGTGCAAAAACAAAGGCAGAATACACACAGAACAGGAACGAATCCCTAAAAAAAAGTATTTGCCTTTAGTTATACTTTAGTCATTCTTGCAATCTCACATTTACCTCTTCCCATGGTACATCAAATATGACAACATACGAGAAAAAACTTGCAAATTATTTTGTTTGCGTATTCTTCACTAGGAATAATGTACAATATAGTTAACAATGGAGTGATCCCTTGAATGGCTATTAGTTATATTCGGTGGCAACAGTCAGATTTTGCTTTCTGATATAGGCATTAAACACAAAGATAAGAATCTGCAGAAAATAGTTCCTGGAAGAGATTACTGAATTCCCTCCACTGGAGGAAAATTTGCAATTGACCTTGCTAGGCACCAAAACGTTTGGCCAAAATGCTTGCTTTTTGATTTGTGTTTATTTAAAATGTGCCCATGTTTCAAAGAACTTGTATACCATTACAATTTTTAGAAGCTGTTAAACAGGATTACATGCATTACTTTCACCCCCATGACCAATTCTCTAGAATCGATCATATTTTTGGTATCCTAAACCCTAATTTCAGCCTGACCTATTATATACTGTATTACTATACCCTTGATCGGACCATGATGCAGTTTTAGCATCTTTCACTTCTCTTATCAGTAAATCTCAAGGTTGGTCCCTTAAAGATCCCTTGTTAGGTGATCAAGTACAGTCCTCCTTAACTGAATATTTAACTTGGAATGTTGTTTCATTTGACGCTATGGCTTCCTTGTGCAATGTTTTTCGTGGATAATTGATTCACTTTGCACTCCAAAGGAAAAAAAGAGGCTAAATGCATTCAAGTATTAAGAGCTGCCTATGGTTCCCTTTTAAATTAAACTCTTACCTACAATTAAAGCACAAACTTTACGTGGCTCAGGCTTAGCTTAATGTATGCTTCACAGACCTGCCTGAAAAAAATCTGTTGGTCTAAAAATAAATCCTTCATCCATGGGAATAAATAAGGCTCTCTATTAGTAAACGATCTTTATAGACTGGATCTCATTATTATGCCACTCCATCTTAACATTGTGGACTTGGACCTCACCAGAAATACTTACATAATTTCATAAACAGATGTGATGTCTTAGTTCTGCTTCATCCCATCAGCCCCCGCCCCGCCCCCTGGATGCAATTCAGGTTGTGTAATTTTTTTCAGGCCTTTCCTTCCTGAACACTATGAATGAGTTACGCACCACGCTAGAACCTCGTATATCATCGACAGAGAGTCAGCCTGGAGACATCAAAAATTTACCTTATTGCCAATTATTCTCTTTTAGAGATCCTGCTGTTCCACTGCAAACATATAGATAACCCAAATCTTAAGCAATCTCTAAAAATATGGGATGTGGTTAAATACTCAGGCAAACTAACCTCTCCACGTCACCCATAAGCCACCATAGTACATAATCCAAACATTTCCCCAGGATTTGATAAAATTAGAAGATTCCAATGCTGGATCAGGTGTGGCAGGGGGTACAACTATGACTTTCTCCCTAGATAAGATCTTAACCTTTGACACCGCACAAAGAAACCATAAATTACTACCTTCTGATATCTAAAAATTATAAGTTTTGTCCCCCCTTTAACCCAGAACACCTCACCCCCTCAAAAGTTCACTACTTTTAAACCTTACTACTTACACAACCCCCAGGTCAGAGGCATTCTCTTTATATCTGACCCTTTTGGACGGCAAATGAAAACACCTTTAATCTTTGTAGAATACTGTGAGAAATGCCTAAATAGCCCTATTAGAACCATTGGAATAAATTCAAATCCGGGACACCATGGCTCACTGACCGCTGTTGAGGCCAACTATATGCTACTGATGCACTGGTACACTGGTTATTACAGAGGCTGGCCAATTTTATTTGTTTGCCCCCCCCCGATGCCACATTTGACACCTTTTGGAGGGAGGGGCATGGCGAACTGAGCTGGAAGGGTGCCCCCTCCCTCCTTCCCCCGCAGCCGGCTCATTTACAATGCGCACTGCGCTTTGCGCATACACAGTAGGAAACTGGCTGTGAAGTCAAGATGACAATGCCAGCACCTGATAGCTGATTGAAAAATTGGCTCGGGTGAGGATACTGCTGAATTCCTGGACAGGTAAGTGCCCTTATTTTAAAAGTCATCAGCCCTGCCTCTCTATAATTCTGAAGAAGGTGTAGAATGTTTTACATTTGTATCACAAATGTACTCCATACATGCTCTGTTATGCCCCGTACACACGGTCGGATTTTCCGATGGAAAATGTCCGATCGGAGCGTGTTGTCGGAAAACTCCGACCATGTGTGGGCTCTATCGGACATTTTCCATCGGATTTTCCGACACACAAAGTTTGAGAGCAGGCTATAAAATTTACCACAATACCATTATTATCTTTTATTATTTAATCTCCAGGAGATTGGTTGTTGTTGGTGTCTCTTGTTAATTTCACATGTACTTTAGAAATGTACCTGAATCCTCACAAACAAACTGTCCTTTTTGAAGGAAAACAAACATAGGCGAGTATAATTGAAACAAAAATTCCTTTATTAAGGGGTTAGAACCAAACAAAGAGGGAGGCAACGCTGGAGAAACAGCAGAAATTAGCGCAGCCTTGGACCCCCAGGGCAGACATCAATTCTTTACCAGTAAAATTGGTGGCCTGAGGAGTCCATATGTAAGGGAGTGCAGTCTGGTCCAGAAGTCCCCGAGATCTGGAAAGCAGCAGATGACACAGATCTGTGTCCCCAGGCTGTGGTACTACAACAGGCTGCATCTTTTGCCAGACCAGACTGAACCCAGGGTCATCACTTTCTGGTCTTCTTTCCACGCTTCCTTCCTGGCTGTGGCTCTGCTGTTGGAGATGTGGCAGGAGGAGGAGTAGGACCTGGAGGAGGAGGAGGACTAGTATGACCTGGAGGAGGAGGAGGAGGAGGAGTAGTAGTAGGATCTGGAGGAGGAGGAGGACTATGTGTGAGGTCACAAATGTGGGTAGCAGATGTTATTTGGCCCCTCAACCCCTTATTGAGAGCTTCCAACATTAAGGACTCACACATGAGTTGTTGGCCCTCCCCCATCCGCTGCATTTTGCAGGCAATTATGCCAGCAAATTCCTCCCCCACAGTGTGGGGGGCTGTCAGGGCCTCTGTAGCCTTCCAAAAGAGGCCTATGGCAGCCTCCTTCAGGGTACTCCTCTTCCTGCCACTTTCTCTTTGCAGGTGGCTGGGAGGGACCTGGATATCATGCAGCCTGCTTGGCCCTGCCACCTCCTGGCTGAGACTTCCCTGTGTATGAAAAAGGGACATGGTTTTACTTTTTGCATCATCAATCACAATCATACATGAGTACTCCAAACTAACATCTAGTTAACATCATTGATTGGACAAGCAGAAATATTTAGAGGAATGCTATACCTGGCTCAAGCTGGGCTCCTCCACATGTTGCTGCCTGGAAGGCCCAGGTTGGGCATCTGAAGCCTCAGCTGGGGGGAAAGGAAGCGTGGAAGGAAGACTGGAGAGTGCTGGCCTGGGTTCAGTCTGACCTGCCAGAAAATGCAGCCTGTCATAGTACCACATCCTGGGGACATAGATGTCATCTGCAGCTCCTGATCTCTGGGAATCCTGGACCTTCTTGTGCTCCCTTAGATAAGTGCTCTTCAGGCCACCAATTAGGATCTTCAAATAGGTCATGTCTGCCGTGGGGATCACCGTCTTCACAAATTCCAGCAATTGATCCAGTGCTGCCTTCCTCTTTGTTTGGTTCTTATAATGTGGGTGGTTTATCTCCCAAAGACAAGGCAGCTCCCTGAACAGATCTATGAAGATTGCCATAAAGTCGGTATCTTTCAAGATATCCATTTCCACTGCAAGACACAACACAAGACAAACCCTAATGTCAGGCAAAACTCTCCTAATCTAGTTACAATATAGGCCTCAATCTAGAAGCAGTATAGGCCCAAGTTTGGCTCTTACCTTCGTTATCACGATCGGCGCCTCCGATACTCCTTCCTCCGCTCACAGATCGTACGTACTACGCACGCGTGTTACGCTTTATACACACTGCGCATGCGTGTAACTCTGCCCGCCCCTGACATTCTTTCTAGTCTATTCCCCGCCCCTTTTCGTTCAGCGCAGTGGGTGAAGAGCACATGGCGGAGTCAGAGCAGGTGCGTGCTAATTATAGCAACGAGGAGGAGGAGGAAAGCCCGGATCCGGAAACGTCCCGATCCAGAAGGAGACGATTTAAGGCCTCAAATATGTCCTTTGGTGAGATGTTGGAGATGGTCGACATAATGAAGAAGGCTGACTATGATGGAAAGTATGGACCTTGCCCCAACCCCAATATCAGAAAGGCCAAGATCATGGCAAAAGTGGTCAAAAGTCTGCACCGGAATTTCGGGGTACGTCGATCGAAAGATCAGCTCAGGAAGCGGTGGTCGGACCTGAAATTAAGAGAGCCCGTGCAATACAGAAAGATCCGGAGAGTGCTGCAAAAAAGTAAGTAGTTGTGCTGTGTTCCTATTCTTTTTGTCTTTCTTACGTTCGTGCTGCTCCATGTACTTTTCTTAAGTGTTGTACAGTTTAAAATGGCAACTTTCATGTTCATGGGCACATTATTCGTTCGTATCAAACATTTTTCTTTCGGCCTAAAAAACACCATTGTTTTGGGCATATGCATTTGCCCACATTTTTTAGGGCCTACTTGTATGCCACAAATTTGGTTGTGTAGATGGGTTTGTTACTAGAATGAAATGCAAACTAGATTCTGTGTAAGGAGAGGACATTCAGCAGCTGTTTTCACATCTGGACGCTGGAGCACTAGTGTGGGACACAAGAACACCCTTTTTATTAGGGGGTCCCACACAGGTGCTCCAGTGGATACTATAGGGGTGTCTCCATCTGTGAAGCTTGTACCAAACAGGTAAAGTATTGAAGTTTGACAAAGGACACTCAAAATTCTACATCTTGGACAATTGTACCCCACTTCTAAGCAATGTTTCATATTTATAGTTCTGCCATCAAATATCTGTGTGCTAAGTATACCATTTTTGTTTTACATAGGGGAGAAAAGACTCGGAGGACACCCCTCATCCGAGGAGACCACAGACCCCCCACCTCGGGAAGAAGGGGAATTACCCCCAACACAAGAAGAGCAGGAGGAGGAAGACGTGGTGGAAATTGGCACCACAACAGGTGAGTGTCTGCGACCACAGACTCAGGTAAGAGATGGATGCCGGCATATTTATAATACATGTTTTTTTTTTGGTTTCTCTCTTTTTAGGGGAACGTGATGTTGTGGATTCAGGGCATGTCACCTCGGAGAGTGCACAGATCCTGATCGGGGAGATCATGGGGTGTAATTTAGCATTGGAAAACCTCAAGAAAAACATCAATGATGTTATTCAAAAAAATAATAACATCATTGATGTTTTGGGGAGAATTTAAAACCCCTCCAAATCCCTTTGTTTTTTGTGTGCTACAATGTTAAAAATGTTTTCGCGATTTTGAGAAAAGCCAAATTTTGAGGATGCACACAGTGTGTCAATATGTGCTATCTGCCATCACGGGAGATCAATGGACGCGTTTTGGGGGTGCAACCCCTTCCTCAATAATAAAGTAGCTGAGAGGAAGGGGTTGCTCCCCCAAAACACATCCCTTGATCCCCCATGATGGCAGCTAGCACATGTTGACATTCGTAAATTGGTGTGCATCTTCAAAATTTGGCTTTTCCTGGGGTGACTTCACCCCATCTGAACGCAATATCAAACACAGTTCCTAAATACTCATGTCTGATATTGTCTTCAAGTTCTACCTAATGTGAACTTTGTAAGTTCAAGATTTGTGTCTTTCTTGTTGTTTTGAAACATGCCTGTTTTATCTTAAATGGACATTTCTATTTTTGATAATGCCACCACAAAAATTGTTATATAACAAACATGTTGGTTTGTTTTAAAAACCTTTTCTAAATACACATGTGATTGTGCAGGTATTAAAAAGATTATTAATCAAGAATGTGTGGATTATTGTCTCAACGCTACAACACTTTTGTGGTGATGTAATTGCTGCTTTCTGTGACAATGGGTGTTATTTCCTAAGGGCAAATCCACTTTGCACTACAAGTGCAGTTTCAGTGCATTTTCAAGTGCACTTGTAGTGCAAAGTGTCTTTGCCTTTAGTAAATAACACCCAACAGTGCTTTGTAAGATTACTCAATCACGCCATTTTCAGGACTCACCACATTTCTGTCAGGGTCAGCTAAAACAAACACAAGCAGTAAATGTCACCAAAGATTTGCTTAATTTTTTTTTATTTGATCAAGGTTTCACAAATTGTCTGGCATATTGATGCCCCCCCCTACCCGCAAAGAACTCAAGGTATCTTAGCCGGACATCACGGGCACTCAGGGAGGGTAAGCCAGGACGGCCACTTTCAAGCGCCGTCAGGGTTGTTTAATTTATAATTCCAGCCTCAGGGCCAACTGAGCCAGCATAGTTGGCAGAATGTTGCTGTAAAAAGTTATGTAGGACACAGCATGCCAGGATTATATGATTCAGTTTATACTCTGCCATATGGATGGGTGTAAGAAATAGGCGGAACCGGCTGGCCATGATTCCAAATGTGTTCTCCACCACTCTTCTGGCTCTGGCCAGCCGGTAATTAAAAACCCTCTGGTCCAGGGTGAGGGTCCTCATCGGGAATGGCCGCATAAGGTGGTCCCCAGCGCAAAGGCTTCATCCGCAACGAAGACGAATGGGAGTCCTTCCACATTGTCTTCTGGAGGTGGCAAGTCCAAGCTGCCATTCTGGAGACACCTGTAAAACTCCGTCTGGGCGATAACTCCACCATCGGACATCCGGCCATTCTTCCCCACGTCCACATACAGGAACTCATAATTAGCCGACACCACCGCCAACATCACAATACTATTGAACCCTTTATAATTATAATAGTATGACCCCGAGTGAGGTGGTGGGATGATGTGGACGTGTTTCCCATCAATTGCCCCTCCGCAGTTAGGAAAGTCCCACCACTGGGCAAAGTGGGAGGCCACAGTCTGCCATTCCTTTGGCGTGGAAGGAAACTGTGGAGGAAAAAAAAAAATTAATCTTTTTGCACATTCAAACATGGAAAGCAGATTAGACACAAACATTCTTGGCCAACATCAAGATAACATTTATTAATGGGAATTTTTAAACACCAAAGTATAAGGTACACCTATCAGATTCCCCCTCCCCCACCCCCTCTCATGGGCCATTTCTAACATTATAGGGGGGGAGCTCTTGGACAGGTAACCCTCTCCACTTCATTGAGAGATGAATGCCTAAATAATGGGTATTACTTTGAACAGCCCCTCCTTAGTTACACTATTGGCAGCCCACTGGACAGGTAAGAAGTGTCATAATACAAAGATATAAATACACACTGTATACATTTGAGCACATTAGGACATTCTGCTATTACCTATCAAGATAATAATAGGATACAAAAACTTTAAACAGTACCATTTGAAAGTATACAGGCAGGCCCTTGCACTACATGCTTTGGGGAATTCATCCATAAATCTGACCAACAAAGAGGTGGGTATAGTGTGTATGGGTTTGGCAAAGTCAGCAGATAGATTGAGGATAGATAGAGAATTGGTATCAGCTGACTTAGCAGTTGGGGGGGAGGGAGGGTTAAAAATTAATTGGGGACCACCAAAAAAAAAGCATCTGGCACTCTGCCTGAATTTAAAGCACCAATCACATTTTAAAACATTTTAGGGGGTGTTTGGGGTAAAGCACTACTATGGTGCTGACAAAATACATTGTTAAGTCACTACATGAGGTGAATATAGGGCCAGGAGAGCATGCTGGGGGGGTAAGTGAAGGCAAATATGTATGAAGGAGCAAAATAATAATTACATACAAATCCAGCATGCATGAGGACAAAGGGGACATTCACAGCATATTCCAATCATGGTAATTATGGAATGAGGAAAGAAATACAATATATTATCAAACGATAAATACAATAAAATGTGATATTAAAGGATAAAAATCTTACCTTAATATACTCCTTCTGCAGGACCTGGATGATGGCAGAACAGGTCTCTGGGATAATGATCCCCAGAGCCTGGGGGGAGATGCCTGTCGAGAACTTCAAGTCCTGCAGGCTTCTCCCTGTTGCCAAGTACCGCAGGGTAGCGACGAGCCTCTGCTCCGGAGTGATGGCTTGCCTCATGCAGGTATCCTGCCTGCTGATATAGGGGGTCAGAAAAGCCAACAAACAGTGAAATACGGGGTCCGTCATCTGGAGAAAGTTCCTGAAATCATCAGGATTATTCTCACGGATCTCACGGAGCAAAGGCATATGACAGAACTGGTCACGCTGAAGCAACCAATTCTTGGTCCATGAACTCCTCCCCACCCTGTTCATGGACTGGACTTGTGTCAAGGTCAGGACCCCAACACCAAGCCCCCGCACAGCACGAACTCTACGAGGAGTACGTATACGCAACATGGCTAGAAAACGGTCGGCTGCTCAGAAACGAAGTAACAGAACGCACTGAAGAACAGCAAGGCCTGTGAAAAGCGACCTGAAAAGTAGTAACTAACGAACAAGAACACAATGACAAGTCACGCGTAGCTTGCTTGCACACACTGAAGAGCAGATACAAACCCACAAGCACAAACTGAACAGCAGAAAACGATCTGAAAACCACAAGTCTGAAAAAGCTCGAATCGTCTCTCACCAAACTTTTACTAACACGAGATTAGCAAAAGGAGCCCAAAGGGTGCCGCGCTTGGTTCTGAACTGGCCTTTTCTAGTCTCGTCGTACGTGGTTTACGTCACCGCGTTCTTGGCGATCGTAAATTCTGACAACTTTGTGCGACCGTGTGTACGCAAAACAAGTTTGAGCCAACACCCGTCGGAAAAAATCCTAGGATTTTGTTGTCGGAATGTCCGATCAATGTCCGACCGTGTGTACGGGGCATTAGAGTGAAAAAATGAAACAAAGCTGAGGGAATAGTTAATTGCCTGGGTGTTGTAGACTACACCACCTTTCAAGAGAAAGTACAAAACAGAGTTTATAAGACCGGAACTTAGCAAGTGGCATGTGATTCTAAAATTCTTATTACAAGTGTAAACTTTTTCTAGAAGTTATCATGACTTCTTTATCCTGTGTCAGTCAGGTCTTTATCAAAATCTCTAATGAGGCGAGATGCCATATGGCTGGTTTGTGGTAACTGCATTTCTTGTTTAGTTTGCATTAATATGTGTTGCTTTATAAAACTTGAAATACAGCCACAATTTTCTTGCTCTCTAGATAGTTTGTAACTGTTAGCTGCTGTATATGATCTTTTTTGCACTCTCTTTCCACTTGGCATTCAAACCCTCTTTTCCACTGCCAATGATAAACAGAGATTGTTGACAGCTAAACTCCCTTTTTATTTTCTTTGTTTTTCTCTCTGACATTTTTTGACAGATCTTCTAATTGCTTCTTAAATGCATCTTGATAGCAATCCCTGTGTAATATTTAGACATGAGTGAGTAATGGAACATCCGTTGATTCAATTCATTAGTGCATTAGTACTTTTACTACTGCAGAGTGGCAGCATGCTCCTTTGTAGAAGAATTGTGGGCTCTTGCCTATCTTTGGATGACCTCACTTGGTGGATTCAATGGGGGTCTCACTTTTAAAGCCTAAGTTTAATCTGCTTATACTTTGCCTTTACTGGTTCTCCCCCCCCCCCTCCATAAGTTGCTAATGACATTTTTAAGTAAAATATTTCAGCTTCCTAAAATTTTATAGCACTTTGCCTCAGTACATCTTGATGGGTAGATGTCAGTCTAGAAGAGTGGGTGTTATTAGGCAGACTGCATTTGCTTGCAGGCTGCCCACGTGTGATGCTTCCATGAATAGGATAATTGACATCCAATGAATGACAAGAATGGGCCAGAGACAGCATAGCTGGGGAAGAAGGGAACAGATGAAACTTTTTATTATGGAAACCAGCAGAACATCACTTATGGATCCTTAGAGCGACTGTCGACTAGATTCAACATATTTATGTTGTCTTGAGCAGCGCAACACTTTTTCAGTACTTCTTATTCTGGTGTGTAAAAACATTTTGTGTTGGTTACAGCTCTCCATTCTGGTTTTATTTATTAAAGAGGAGGTCCGCCCACTGCTGCAAAAATTAAAAGCCAGCAGCTGCACATACTGCAGCTGCTGACCTTTAATAACCGGACACTGTCGGCACCGCAGCTGATGTTTCCATCAGTGGTCGGGTGCATGCCGCCTCCATTGCGAGTAAGGGAACCCAGCAGTGAAGCCTTACGGCTTCACGCCTGGAACCCTACTGCACATGCACAAGGCTCCGTTCCTCTCTTCTACTGGTCCAGTGGCCAGGGATAGAGGAGGGAGGAGGAGGGAGCCCGGGTGGTGACATCAATACCCGCGGCTGAGGCTCCTGGAAGTGGGAACAGGATACCTGTGAAAGACAGGTATCCTGCCCCCCCTCCCCCTTGAAAGGTGCCAATTGTGGCACCAGAGGGGGGGGTACAATGAGCGGAAGTTCCACTTTTGAGTGGAACTCCGCTTTAAGTTAGTTTTTTGGTCGTGCACAAAGTACTTTTTATGTATTATTCTTCAGGCTGTAAAGCACCCTCTTGAATGTGAAGGGTAACTAGGTAAAAAGTATCTAGAATCCACATGGCAGGTACTAAGATGAGCTTTTTGCATGCTTTCAGGAGGCTAGGCCAGAGATCCTGGTCGGAGCAGGACCCCCACCCCCCCCAAAAAAAAGAGTTCTTTGATGTTGCAGGTAGCCTCACTGATGCCTCAGCCCTCAGGACTGTTCTAGGCCCCAGCCTATTTATGCCCCTCTTAGCCCCTGCTGATCACTCACTCTCCTGACCAGGGATTGGCTGAAAAGGCATGAATATGCAGGCAAGGGTCAAAGCTCTCCCACCCACTATATCCCAGAGTTCTGTGGGATGCAGAGGAAAGTAACTAAGCTGGCACCAGCAGAATCTAGAACAGACACTAATGGCCTGTACACACGATCCGAATATCAAACGACAGATCGTACGACTTTTTTCGCTTAATAGTTGCAACTAGAAATTGAATAGGTTACTAAAGTCACAAAAATTCTCGTACGACAGAAAAAAAAATCAGAAGTGACGTCATGTGTTGTAATGTATTTGTATTGTATTTTTGGACGACAACTGTATTGACTAAACGAAAATCGTACGATCTGGTATCATACGAGGAAAATTTTTGTCTCCGGTTGAATAATATCGGATGAATTGTTGTTATCGACTCTCAAAAGCTCTGTACTAACGATCCGATTATCGTACAATCGCGTCGAAATCGGTATTTTTCGTCCGATTTTCAGATCATGTGTACGGGCCATAAGGAGTGATTACTGTTCTCCTTGATTACAGGGAGGCCAAAAACTAAATTTACCTAACACTAGTAGCCTACTGAGGGGCACTATACGTAGTATATCAAAATTCACCCATCCCGTGCCACCCTACATTGCAATGGTTAAATGCTTGTTTTATCTAGGTGGTGAAGGCTTTATTAATTACCACTCCAGCCATCTTTGATGCTTCCCTTGTCTGTTGAAGCTTTAGTTTATGGGCAAAGCCTCTGTGCCATCATGTACAATACAAAGACATTAATCCTGTATTGTACATTGAGGAGGCTGAAGTGTGACTGCGTCTGGTCCCAGCTTACAGGAGCAGGGTAACTGATCTCAGCAAGGAAAGTACCCCACTGGAGTCGGAAAAAGGTAAATATTTCTCCTTTTCCTCTACCCCTAGACATAAACATTTAACTCTTGCAATGCAGGGTATTTTTTTGGTCTTTAAATGAGCAAACCAGTCCACATGAAGTACAGATTAGTCTGAACCGGCTTCTGGAAGTTATAACTCAAAACTCCAACTTCTTTGTTGGGGTAAAAAGTTAGTTTCTGTTTTTGAAGCATGTCAAGCAATAAAAATTATCTGATTTAAAAACTCAAACTGATTTGCTTATCTTTAGTTATATTGTCTTGAGAAAGGAAGCTGTTACTTCAGCTTACAAAAATGGCTGGCACCACAGGGGGATTCCTGAATTTTACATTTATATTGTTTTTTCTTGTTCTTTTGTAGGAGACCCAGGATATGGAACTTAGCAATGGTTGATGACTCTTCTGAGGAATTCAGTTATGGCAGTTATGGCAGAGATGCTGCCCTCTTGCCCAGCATAAGGTGATAAGTGTCATTGAATGTTGTTTTGATATTTTAAATTTTGCAAACTGTCTCAAACCCCTCATTTCTTCACAATGTTCTCTCGGGCACAGGGAAGCACATGAGTTATAACAGGTGATACACAAAGCCCACCATATGTTTTTTTATTGCCGGAAAGTGTACTCCCAATTTTTTTGCAGAAATAGTTGCAACTATGCTTTTCTTCTGCTCACAAAGAAACATAGGGAAGAAAATCAATAATTTAAACTAGTCTGGACAACTATAGTTGGCAGACATTAAAATATTTCTGACCATATTATTTCAGTTAAGGATGCCCAAATTTCAAGCTGTTAAAGGGATGCAGTCAGTAAAAAATGTTTACAGTTTGTCATCTTTGTTAGCAACAATAACAGTTACAATGATATACCAATCTTTGCTCAGTCTCCATATAACAGAATTTGTAATCAGATTTCTTACTGTAAAAAAAAAAAAAATATTGAAGAACATTGGAAATTTATCATTGTATAAACCTTACAATGCATATTTACTTAAAAAAAGCAACGCATTTCCGGGCCTTGGAGAGGACAAGGAACAAGACAATAGAAAAATGGCTGAGCAGAAACAATAGTGTAGATTTCCAAGACAAAAGCATTCTTACGATGGCAAAATATGGGGCAATTTGAACTGCTTGCCAGCAGCTCTCAATTACAAAAAAGAATCAAAAGATCTAGACAACCTATCGCTTTCTAGCCCCTAAAGAAACTTGTATGTAGTAGGAGGTACTTTTATGTAGTGTTGATCTTCTTTAAACATTTTGGCAAAGAAAACTGGATGAAAATAGTTAAAATTGCTGAATATAGCAGGCATTGATCCTGAACTTTGCTCATACATAAATAAACTTATAGAACACTATGGGGTTAATTTACTAAAACTGGCAGAGTGCATAATCTGGTGCAGCTGTGCATGCTAGCCAATCAGCTTCTAACTTCAGCTTGTTCAATTAAAGCGTTGCAAATGAACATTTCTTTATTAACCTGCTCTGTGCAATGGAATTCTCCTTTTCTCGGGTGCTCCTGGCCCCTCCTCTCTGTCCAGTGCCCCTACAAGAAGCCATTTCCCATGGGGGTACTTGTGGTGGCTTGCTCCCGAGCCCATTGCTGCATCCATTGACACAGACAGTGGGACTCAGCTCGCCCCCGCTCCCTTATCACTGGAGTTGATTGACAGGAGCAGGAGCCAATGGCTCCTGCTGCTATCAACCTGCCCAATGAGAAGGGAGACAGCAGCAATAGACATTGCTCTCGTGCATGTCGCTGGATTGGATAAGGCTCAGGTAAGATTTTCAGATTTGGGGGGGATCCTGGAGCAGAGAAGGTTTTTTTACCTTAATACATAGAATGCATCAACCACTTCTAGACCGCCCGCTGTCATTTTACGTTGCTACTTTGGAGAGGGTTAACGTTGTTATGGCAGCAGCTAGCTCTCCTCTGTAAGTCTAAACATGCAACCTGTAGAATTTTGTAAACGTCGCCTATGGAGATTTTTGAGGGTAAAAGTTTGTCGCTATACCACGAGCGGGTGCAATTTTGAAGCGTGACATGTTGGGTATCAATTTACTTGGAGTAACGTTATCTTTCACAATATAAACAAAATTGGGCTAACTTTACTGTTGTCTTATTTTTTAACTCAAAAAAGTGTATTTTTTTTTAAAAAAGTGCGCTTGTAAGACCGCTGTGCAAATACAGTGTGACAGAAAGTATTGCAATGACCACCATTTTATTCTCTAGGGTGTTAGAAAAATATATATATATAATGTTTGGGGGTTCTAAGTAATTTTCTAGCAAAAAAACATGTTTTTAACTTGTAAACACCAAATCTCAGAAAGAGGCTTGGTCCTTAAGTGGTTAAGGTGAAAAGCCTTAAGGCTTTAGAACCATTTTGGATGGCACAGTGGTGCAGTGGGTAGCACTTTTGCCTAGCAGTAAGAAGGGTCGCTGGTTCGAATCCCAACCACGACACTACCTGCCTGGAGTTGCATGTTCTCCCTGTGCCTGCGTGGGTTTCCTCCGGGTACTCCGGTTTCCTCCCACACTCTAAAGACATGCTGGTAGGTTAATTGGATCCTGTCTAAATTGTCCCTAGTATGTATGAATATGAGTTAGGGACCTTAGATTGTAAGCTCCTTGAGGGTAGGGACTGATGTGAAAGTACAATGTATATGTAAAGCGCTGCGTAAATTGACGGCGCTATATAAGTACCTGAAATAAATAAATACATTTTAAAGCGTAACTCTACTTTTGATGAGAAAAAAGATATTCCCCTCTTGGGGATCTGTGTACACTGCAAGGATTTTAGCAAACATTGTTGCATATTCTTACCTTTTGTTATTCTGAAGAAATCACTGTTTGTTCCTATAGTTCAATAGCTCATATACAACCATCATTAACCAATGGTGGGTGTCAGCCCCAATTCGTGTACAACATGGTCCACAAAGGAAAGGGGAAATGGTGAGGAGCACCAGAGCTTTGTGACACGCAAATATTTTTTAAATAGACATACACAGTAATGAAAATATAAAACAAACATTTATTGAAAAAGCTAAAATGTCACCTCTATCAGAGCAGAGGGCATTGCTGAATATTAAAAATACAAATAGCAATAAACATGTACAAGGTAATACAATACAGTGAATCCAAATAGATATCTATTATGCGTTATGCCAAGCCGCCCCAACGAGTTTCAACCAGTGTGGTCTTCTTCAGGGTTTGCCCTTGGATAGCACAATGAAGGATTCTCTAAAGTAAACACACACAATTAGTATGCTACATAGCCAAATGCACATGTACAACCATCTAGAGGAAACAGCATATACCATAACAAGAATGCATGTAGACTTACATAGCTGATAAAATGTACACACTGCAAATGGATTGGTAATGCTGGAGATCATCAAGAGTGGAGGTGGAGCATAGGAAGATCGCAAGATGGAAGAGAAGCGCAAGATGAAAGAAAAACACTAGCAGCCTATGTTTCCCAGACATAAGGGATAACAGCCAAAAAGTAAAAGCAGTATACCTACAAACAGATGTATAAAATGTATGTAAGTAATGTATATATAAATATAAAAAAAAGTCATGTTTGCATGCAAAACAAAATGGTCATACCTTCATGGAAATATGGGATGGTAATAACGTGACTCAGCAGACAGTAGTAGAAGATCACAAAAAATTATTTTCAAGATGTAAAAAACATCTGTGGGCCAAAGTCCAATGTCAAAAAGACAAATCTACATTATATATATATATATATATATATATATATATATATATATATATATATATATATATATATATATAATTACATAGTTGCATAATTAGTCAAGTCCATCCAGAGTGCAACCATAAAAACAATAAAATAAAATAAAAAATATCATACAATCCCATATACCCAATCCTATACCCACAGTTGATCCAGAGGAAGGCGGAAAAACCCCCAGAAAAGCAGGATCCAATTTGCTACAGCAGGGGAAAAATTCCTTCCTGATCCCAGAGAGGCAATCGGATTTTCCCTGGAGCAACTTTACCAATAAATGTTAGTACCCAGTTATATTATGTACATTTAGGAAAGAATCCAGGCCTTTCTTAAAGCAATCTACTGAGCTGGCCAGAACCACCTCTGGAGGGAGTCTATGTCTTCCACATTTTTACAGCTCTTACTGTGAAGAAACCTTTCCGTATTTGGAAATTAAATCGTATTTCCTCTGGACGTAAATTGCCCCCTTGTCCTCAGTGTTGACCGTAAAGTTAATAACTCAACACCATGTTCACTATATGGACCCCTTATATATTTATACATGGTGATCATATCCCCCTTAATCTCCTCTTCTCAAGAGTGAATAAATTCAGTTCCTCTAATCTTTTCTCATAGCTGAGCTCCTCCATGCCTCTTATCAGTTTGGTTGCCCTTCTCTGCACTTTCTCCAGTTCCCCGATATCCCTTCTGAGAACTGGTGCCCAAAACTGAACTGCATGTTCCAGGTGAGGTCTTACTAATGATTTGTACAGGGGCAAAATGATATCTCTCTCTCTGGAGTCCATACCTCTCTTAATACAAGAAAGGACTTTGCTCGCTTTGGAAACCGAATTTCATGCTATTATTGAGCTTATGATCTGCCAAAACCCCCAGATACTTCTCTACCATTGATTCCCCCAGTTGTACTCCCCCTAGTATGTATGATGCATGCATATTCTTAGACCCCAAGTGGATAACTTTACATTTATCAACATTAAACCTCATCTGCCACATAGTCGCCCAACTAGACTGCACTGAGGTCGGCTTGTAAATTGGAGACATCCTGTAAGGACGTTATTCTACTGCATAGCTTAGTGTCATCTGCAAAGACAGAAATGTTACTTTTAATCCCAGACCCAACATCATTTATAAAGATATTAAAAAGTAAGGGTCCCAACACTGAACCTTGGGGTACACCACTGATAAACTTAGACCATTCAGAGTAAGAATCATTAACCACTACTCCCTGAATTCTTTTAGCCAATTTTCTATCCATTTACAAATTGATATTTCCAAGCCTGTAGACTTTACCTTACACATGAGCCGTGTGTGGGGAACTGTATCAAAAGCTTTTGAAAAATCCAAGTATACCACGTCCACCGCCACCCCTCTGTCCAAGGTTTTACTTACCTCCTCATAAAAATAAATCAGGTTTGTTTGACAACTTCTGTCTTTCATGAATCCATGCTGTCTGTTGCTTAAAATATTTTTTTCCAGCAAGAACTCTATGTGGTCTTTTATTAAACTCTCCAGTATCTTACTGACTATAGAAGTCAAACTAACAGGTCTATAGTTACTTGGTAAAGACTTTGTTCCCTTTTTAAATATAGGCACCACATTGGCCCTACGCCAATACAGTGGTACTATTCCCGTCATTAATGACTACCTAAAAATTAGATACAATGGCTTTGAAATTACAGAGCTCAATTCTTTTAGGATCAGTGGGTGGATGCCATCTGGTCCAGGTGCTTTATCCACCTTTATTCTGTCTAAATTTTTCTGGACCATATCCCTTTTGAGCCATTGTGGATCATTTGGGGCTGTGTCACTACCACCCCTATTATGGACATGAGCTCCCCCATGCTCCTTTGTATACACAGAGCTGAAGAAAGTATTTAATAAATTTAAGCAAATGGGGTATATACCGCGCTGATGGAAAAAAAATGAATTTAAACTACTATTGAAAGGAGAAGCAGCGACACAAAAACATGCAATAAATTCATGTAAGTAAAATGTGTAAAAACGGGGGAATAGTTGCTCTACTATATAGGTGAAGTCCTAAAAAAACCTTAAGTGAATGATAACGGAAAATTCCTATCAAAATACTTACCGTAATTTTCCTTTCCTGATGGACTCCATGGCAGCCAACGTGTGGGTTTAGTCCCGCCTCTACTACCCTATAGGACACTACTCCCATAAATCTTTGCTCCTCACCAGCAGCCGTGTTCGATAACTAGCCTACTCCAGCCATTTGGGAGGGAACCCCTGCTGCCATGGAGTCCATCAGGAAAGGAAAATTACGGTAAGTATTTTGATAGGAGTTTTCCGTTTTCCTGACAGACTTCATGGCAGCCAACATGTGGGAAATAACTCGCCGTACACACCCGGGTGGGCAAAATGCTGAAAAAAACAAGATTTATTTAACACCGTCAACCGACAGTACTTTAACACCAAAATCAACTGAAGATAGAGCAGCTGGCTCAACACAATAATGGGACATAAAGGTATGGATCAACGACCAAGAAGCCGCCCTGCAAATCACTTCAGGTGCAACATGACGTGAGGCTGCCCACGAGGTCGAAAGACTTCTAGTTGAGTGCGCTGTTACCGCCTCAGGAGGAACCAAGCCCTTCTCTCTATATGCCCATTGAATTGCCTGTACAACCCTTGCAGCAATGGATCTGACTGAGGCTCGGAGCCCCTTGTTCTTCCCATAGAACGAAACAAAAAGATAATCCGACTGACGGAAGGGAGCCGTTACTTCTAGATATTGTTTCAAGGAGACACCAACATCGAGTGGATGTATTTCCAGATTTCCGGCAGATCTAAAGGTAGGAAGTGAGATCTCTTGGTTCTCATGAAAGATTGAGGTGAGCTTAGGGTTTGACCCTAGCATCGGAATTAGAACCACTCTGTCCGGAAAAAAAGTTAAGAAAGGTTCTTTTGATCCTAAAGCTTGGATTTTGGACACCCTTTTTGCCGAAGTGATGGCAGTCAAAAAAGCAGTTTTGATAGTAAGCTCTCTGACAGACAGTGGTTTATCGAGTTGTGAGAAGAACTCAAAAACTAGAGGAAGATCCCATTTGGGGAATCTGGGTTTCCTTTGAGGCCTCAGTCTAATTGCTCCTTTGAAAAATTGTTGAATAAGGGCATGTCTGGCCCACGACACCCCAGTAAAGACTGAGATCGCTGAGACCTGTACATGCAGAGAACTGACGGATAAGGGCAAATCCAGGCTTGATTGGAGGAAACTCAAGATGTCCTGAACAGCAGGTGTGCCACATGACTTAGCCCTAGACGACATATGGGTCGAGAATTTTGTCCAAATTCGCTCATATACTGGGTTAGTGCTTTGTCTTCTTGCATTCAGAAGTGTAGGAATAACCTCCTTGGGGCAACCTAGTGCTTCCAACCTTCCCCTCTCAAGAACCAAGCCCTCAACTGTAGGTGAGCTGGGCACGGGTGAAGAAACGTGCCTTGGGAGAGTAGATCCAATCTGGACGGAAGAGGAACTGGTTCTCGGAAGCTGAGGAGTGACAGGAGAGGAAACCAAGGCCTGTTGGGCCAGTAAGGAATTATGGCTAATATCTCCACTTCCTCCCACCTGAGCCTCCGTAAGAACTGGAAGATTATAGGTGTCGGAGGGAAGGCATATGCTCTGTGAAACCACCAATGTTCTGTCAGTGCGTCTATCCCGTAGTCTTGTGGATCCCCGAACCTTGCGTAGTACCTCGCTAGCTTCTTGTTGCACGGGGAGGCGAAGAGATCGACTTCTGGAGAGATCCCCAATGTTAGGATCCATTTGAACACATCCTCGTGGAGAGACCACTCGTTGTTGTCCAAGTGGACTCGTGAAAGAAAATCCACTTGGACATTGAGAATCCCCGGAACATATGTTGCCGTTAAGTTGACCAGATTCTTCTGCGCCCAGATCATTATTGGTTCCACCTCTAGTAGCAGAGACAGGCTTTTGGTACCCCCTTGTTTCCTGCCGTTGTATTGTCCAGTCTGAGTAATACAGATGCCCCTGTTATCAGGTGACGAAATGCCAACAGTGCCTGGAAGGCTGCACGTAACTCTAGGATATTCAACACCAATCTCCGAGCTGGGAAATCCCAGGAGCCTTGAGCCACTTCCGTTAGGCAATGAGCACCCCAACCTCTCTCGCTGGCATCTGACGTCACTGTGATCCAAGTGATGGGAAGGATGGATTGACACCTGCGTAGATTTTTTCTTTGAAGCCACCAGAGGAGGGAACCCCTCATGGTCTGAGAGATGTAAATGCGCTGATTTTTGTCGCCCGACCATTGAAGAAGAAAACCCTTCTGGAAAGGACGCATCCTCCACTGAGCCCATTTTACCATTGGTATTGTGGACACCATGGTGCCTATGATCCTCAGACACTGAAGGGCACGGAGATGAGAAGAGGAGAGAGCCAAGCGAATCCTGTCCCGAACTATTGTAACCTTCTCCTCGGGTAAGGAAGTTGTGCCTCTCGCTGTATTGAAGAGGGCTCCGAGGAACACCAGAGACTGAGAAGGCTCCAACTGGCTCTTCTCCAGGTTCAGGAGCCATCCAAATTCCCGGAGAGTTGAGATGACTTGATCTCTGTGTCTCAGGAGACAGTCTCTGTCTTGAGCCAGTAGGAGGAGATCGTCCAGGTAGTGATGAAGACGGATCCCTCTGGTTCTCAGTAGAGCCACAACAGCCAACAAGACTTTTGAGAAGACTCGTGGAGAGGTGGACAGACCGAACGGAAGGCATGTGAATTGTAAATGTAGTTATGGAGAAACGGAGAAAGCATTGAAAATCTACTGCCACTGGAACGTGAAAATAAGCGTCCTTGAGGTCTATAGAGACGAGCCAGTCTCCTGGTTGGACTGACTGTTGAATTGTGGACAGGGTTTCCATTTTGAACCTTTCTCTTTTGATGAAACGGTTCAGGTGCGTGAGATCTATGACAGGTCGCCATGCACCATTCTTTTTTCGGACCATGAAGAGAGGGGAATACATCCCCATGCCACGTTGGTCGTTGGGACAGGAATGGCCGCGCCTTGATCTAATAAAGATTTCACGTAAGCTGAAAGGATTTGTCTTTTTTCTTCTGTGGCTGGAAGAGATGTGGGAATACACCTGAGCCTGGGAGCACTGCTGAAAGTCCAGGTGTGACCCGAGGAAATCGTTCTGACGGTCCAAAAGTCCTGGATCGAGGCCGCCCAAACATGCCGAAAGCGGAGAAGGCGAGCCCCCACTTGGCCTGCCTGGGCGGGCCCCATCTCAAAAAGACTTGGTCGGTTCCTTCTCACCCGTCATACCACTCTTAGCAGTTTTCTTGAAAGATGACTGTCTAGCCTTCCAAGATATGGAGAACTCACGGCCCGGCCTGTAACCAGCTTCCCTAGCACGATCCTGGTTCTGTTTCCTTGGAAACGATCTTCTTTGGTCTTGTAATCGCCTGTCCTGAGGAAGGAACCCTGACTTACCTCCGGTGGCACGAGTTATGGCACTATCCAATTTATTGCCAAAAAGAGAGGACCCATCGAAGGGAATACGGCACCAGACCTGTTTTGATGCTGGGTCTGCCAGCCAAGGACGAAGCCAAAGAGCATGCTTGGTGGTAACTGCAGACAACATAACTCGAGCCACCAAGCGGATAATGTCAATTGAGGCCTCCCCCAGAAAGGCAGAAGCTAACCTCAATTCCTGGATGGGTGAACTCTTGGCCACTTCCTCCGAGACACTTCTAAGTGACTCATCTACGTTGTCAGACCAAATCTCCATAGCCCTAGACATGGCGGCCAAAGCCAAGGCTGGTTTACATGCCATGCCTGCTGTGAGATAGACCCGCTTCAAATCAGAGCCTATCTGTCTATCCAAGGCGTCTCTGAATGAGACCGTGTCTTCCAGAGGAAGGGTCACATGCCTGACCAACCTCATCACAGCCGCATCCACTAGAGGAGCAGACTCCAATTGCTTAACTTCCTCTTCCTTGAAGGGATAAAGCCTTTGTATTTTAGAGAGAAGGGAGTTCTTCTTCTCTACCTTTCCCCACTCATCCGTGATAACTTCACCTAATTCAGCGAAAAAGGGGAAGTTGACACGTTCCTTCTTCAGTAGACAATGTTCAGGTGTTTATAGATCCAGTAGATAAGAGACTGGAGACATTGCTTAAAGCCTCATTTTCCATGGCTAGTGTAGTTGCACAGCCTGCTGTAGCGGCAATCAGCGTCTGTCAATCTCTTAATGACAAAGTAAAACAAGTCATCAAAGGGGAAGAGGTCCCGGATTTGGCAGAATTGCCCAGGGCTTTTTGTTTTGCGGTTGAGGCTATTGAAGATTCTATTCATCAGGAGTCTCGCCTTGCCATTCTGTTAGTTCACATGCGTAGGATTTTGTGTCTTAAGCATTGGTCAGCAGAGTTGCCTTGTAAGAAGCTGCTGACTGGTTTTCCCTTTCATGGGGAATGATTATTTGGGGATGACTTGGATAAATATATCCAAAAGATATCTGGTGGAAAAAGTACCCTTCTTCCAGTAAAAAGGAAGAATAAGCGTTTTTCTTTCATACGTTCTGCCTCTCCATCGCCAGGGGTAACAGCCTCCAGACAGTTATGACGGCCTCCACCGTCAACTCCAAGAGGAAGGCCTCAGAACCAAACGCAGGGCCAGAAGAAGCCCTGGGGACAGAAGTCTACAAAGCAGAGTCCCAAGGACTCCTTATGAAGAGGTGCCCCTGCTCGATTGATTGGGGGAAGGCTCCGGCAGTTCTCAGGAGTCTGGTGGGAGGAAATCCAGGACAAATGGGTCATCTCCACAGTGTCTCTGGGGTACAAAATAGAGTTTTGTGAGTTTCCACCATCTCACTTTCTAAGATCGAGTGTTCCCAAGGACCCAATAAAAAGAAAGTCCTTATTTCAGGCACTAGACTGGCTGCTATCTCAGGGGGTGATCATAGAGACTCCCTTAGGAGAACAGGGGTTGGGGTTTTATTCAAACCTCTTTACAGTGCCAAAACCAAATGGAATTGTCAGACCCATTTTAGATCTCAAGGGTCTGAACCAATCCCTAAACATTCGTTCATTTCGCATGGAAACAATTCACTCAATGTTATCCAACCTTCGGAGAGAACTTCTAGCATCAATAGACATCAAGGATGCATACCTCCATGTTCCAATATTTTCCACTCATCAAAGATTCCTGCGATTGCAGTAGAACAGCAGCATTTCCAGTTTCTCTGGTGTTTACAAAGGTCCTGGCTTCGCTCTTGACAAGATTGAGAGCCCAGGGTATAACAGTGGTGGCGTACCTGGATGACCTGCTGCTGATAGATCAATCCGTGGCAGGGCTAGATCAGCATGTGGTAAGCATGGTCGGATATCTGGAATATTTAGGTTGGGTTCTCAACCTAGAAAAATCATCCTTACAACCAGTAAAAAGATTGGAGTACTTGGGTTTAGTAATACTACCCACAAGAAAGTGTTTTTACCCCAGGCAAAGGTTTGCGCCATTAGAGATCTGGTACTCTCGGTCAGGACAAAGGAGAGGCCTTCCGTCCGCCTTTGCATGAGGTTGTTAGGAAAGATGGTAGCCTCGCTCGAGGCGGTTCCCTATGCTGAATTTCATTCAAGGTTTCTGCAAAACAGTATCCTGGCTGCCAGGAGCAGGAAAAGCCAGGATTTGGATTGTCCAATGGGTTTGACTCCAAGTGTTCATCAAAGTCTCAATTGGTGGTTGTCAGCCAAAAATGTACAGAAAGGGAAGACTTTCAGACCCGTCACTTGGAAGATAGTGACGACCGATGCCAGCCACTTGGGCTGGGGAGCAGTCTTGGAAAAAGACACTGTCCAGGAGAAAAGAGTGGATTCCGAAAAGTTCCTTCCCAACAAAATTCTAGAAATTCGGGCGGCACGCTTGGCCCTGAAGGCCTGGACAGACAGGGTACGAAACTGTCCTATCCGGGTTCAGTCCAACAATGCCAGTAGCCTATATCAATCATCAAGGCGGCACCAGGAGCCGTGCTGCCCAGAGAGAGGTAAACCATATTCTTTCTTG
Organism: Aquarana catesbeiana; assembly: GCF_042186555.1. Lineage (NCBI taxonomy): Eukaryota > Metazoa > Chordata > Amphibia > Anura > Ranidae > Aquarana > Aquarana catesbeiana. The sequence continues at coordinate 391,984,551 of NC_133328.1, forward strand.
GGCAGAAGAGCATGTGCCCTGCCTATCTGCAGTGTTTATCCCAGGAGTGGAAAATAAGTAGCCAACAGTTACTCCCAGGAGAATGGTCTCTGTACCTCGACGTCTTTCGGGCCATATGCCAAAGGTGGGGCACCCCGGACGTAGACCTGTTGGCAACCAGGTTCAACAAAAAGTTGGACAAATTTGTGTCAAGGGCAAGGGATCCGCTAGCTTGCGAAACAGATGCCTTGGTAACTCCTTGGGATCAGTTTTCTCTGATCTATGTGTTTCCTCCAGTGCATTTGCTCCCGCATCTTTTACGCAGATTAAAAGGGGAACGGAATCTTGTAATCCTAGTGGCTCCTGGTATGCAGAAAACGTGAGGATGGCAGTAGGGGATCCATGGACTCTCCCATTCCGCCCAGATTTGTTTTCGCAAGGGCCAGTGTTCCATCCTGCCTTACAAATGCTAAATTTGACGGTTTGGCTGTTGAGACCCTTGTTTTAGAGCGTCGTAGGCTTTCAAGTCCAGTAATAACTACCTTGATTAATGCAAGAAAAACAGCCTCTAGAGCTATCTACTATAAGGTCTGTAAGGCCTACATCTCCTGGTGCGAGAGTAGGGGTTGGCATCCTCGCAAGTATGTCATAAGTAGAATTCTATCCTTCCTGCAATCAGGAGTATAAATGAAATTAGCCACAAGTACTATCAAGGGTCAAGTCTCGGCTTTGTCAGTTTTCTTCCAAAAAGCTCTTGCTTCTCATTCTTTAGCTCGGGCCTTTATTCAGGGAGTATCGCGTATAAATCCTCCGGTCAGATCACCTCTGTGTTCATGGGATTTGAACCTGGTCTTGTTGATCCTTCAGGAACCTCCTTTTGAACCAATATGTGATACTCCATTGGTCCTTGTGACAAAGTAATTGGTGTTTTTAGTGGCAATAACCTTCGCAAGGAGAGTTTCTGAGTTAGCAGCTTTCTCTTGTAAACAGCCATACTTGATCATTCATGAAGATAAGGTGGTCGTACGTCCTCACCCATCCTTTTTACCTAAGGTAGTATCCAGCTTTTATGTGAACCAGGATATTTCTCTACCTTCGTTTTTTCCAGAACCACGTTCTGCAGAGGAAAATTTACTACACTCCCTTGACGTAGTAAGGGTGGTTAAATTCTTTCTGGAAGCAACAGCTCAGATACGGAAAACTGACGCTTTGTTTGTGCTACCAGAAGGTCCCAGAAAGGGGCAAGCAGCATCAAAATCAACTATTTCTAGGTGGATCCATCAGGTCATTATTCAGGCCTATGATTTAAAAGGGAAAATTCCGCCTTTTCGTCCTAGGGCACACTCTACCAGGGCAGTTTGTGCTTCTTGGGCAGTTCATCCCCAAGCCTCCATGGCTCAGGTTTGCCAGGCCGCAACATGGTCATCAAAACATACATTCACGAAATTCTATCAGGTGGATGTAGGTCAACAAGAGGATGCCACCTTCGGGCGCACTGTTCTGTAGGCAGCAGTATAGGTCCTCACGTCTGACGCCGGTCTGCATTGTTTTTTTGTGTCTCCCTCCCCTCAGATGGCATCGCTTTGGGACATCCCATACAGTTATTACTGGTGCTCTGTGTCCTGTGATGTACGAAAAAGAAAATAGTATTTTTAGAACAGCTTACCTGTAAAATCCTTTTCTTGGAAGTACATCGCGGAACACAGAGGTCCCTCCCCTCTTTTTTGGGATATGTATGCATTGCTTTGCTACAAAAACTGAGGTACTCCCTGTGTGGGAGGGGTTATATAGGGAGGGGGACTTCCTGTCTGTGATTATGCCAGTGTTCATCACCTGAAGGTGGCGTATAACTCATACAGTTATTACTGGTGCTCTGTGTCCCGTGATGTACTTCCAAGAAAAGGATTTTACAGGTAAGCTGTTATAAAAATCCTATTTTTTTCAACCTCACCTGATATGTAACTATGTAACTATGACTATATTTACCTGCTCTGTGCAATGGAAATTGCACAGAGCTGCCCTAACCCTTCTCTTCTCGGGTCCCCTGCCAGCGCTCCTGGCTCCTCTTCACTGTACAGGGGCGTTGCTAGGGTGAGGCTAGAGCCCATAGCAGCAAACTAAAGAAAGTCTTAGGCTTGGATGGGCATACACATGTATATAATATGTATATATTATATACATGTATATATAAATTGTCATTACATATGTGAGTGCGGATCCCCCCTTACATCAGGGTCCCCAGAGCCTCCTCATTACATAAGGATCCCCAGAGAGCCCCCTGTTACATCAGGGTCCCCAGAGAGTCCCCCTCATTACATCAGGGTCCCCAGAGAGCCCCCCTTACCTCAGGGTCCCCAGAGAGCCTCCTCCTTACATCAGGGTCCCCAGAGAGCCCCCCCTTACATCAGGGTCCCCAGAAAACCCCCCTTTTTTTAGGATCCCCAAAGAGCCCCCTTACATCAGGGTCCCCAGAGTCCCCCTCATTACATCAGGGTCCCCAGAGAGCCCCCCTTTACATTAGGATCCTCATGAGCCCCCTCCTTACATCAGAGTCCCCAGAGAGCCTCCCTACTTAGATCAGGGTCCTCAGAGCCCCCCTCATTACATCAGGGTCCCCAGAGAGCTTCCTCCTTACATCAGGGTCCCCAGAGAGCCTCCTCCTTACATCAGGGTCCCCAGAGAGTCCCTTGCTAACATCAGGGTCCCCACAGAGCCTCCTCCTTACATCAGGGCCCCAGAGTGCCCCCCCCTTACATCAGGGTCCCTAGAGAGCCCCCCTTACATCAGGGTCCCCAGAGAGCCTCCCCTTACATCAGGGTGCCCAGAGAGCCCCCCCTTACATCAGGGTCCTAAGAGAGCCTCCCCCTTACATCAGGGTCCCCAGAGAGCCTGGTGGACTGCGTGGGGTCTCTGGTGTGGCTATGTGGTCCAAGCATAAATGAACCCTGGGCCCTGAGATCTAAGGTGTTACATTCTTAAATCCCAGGAGTTCATGCTTGGACTTGTAGTCCTTCACTAGTTGGAGGGGACGTCATGTCCTCAGCTCTGAGGGGTTCATCCTGGAACCTAACTGAAGTAATTCCCTTTTTAGGGGGTCACATCCAAAACTGAAGGACTACAAGTCCCAGCATGAACCACTGAGATCTAAGAATGTAACGCCTTAGATCTCATTGGTTCATGCCTGGGACCTGTAGCCCTTCACTAGTTAAGGGGGGCAGGGGCGTGTCCCATCCTCATCTCTGAGGGGCTCATGCTGGGGCCTGTAGTCCTTCACTTTTGGGGGGTTCACATCCCCAAAAGTGAAGGACTACAGGTCCCAGCATGAACCCCTCCTGTTTGAATGGGTCTCTGGCTCTTCAGACTGCACATAATGACACTGACACACACTGTTTAGACTGGCCTGTGCTGGGCTCACCTTACAGGCTTCCCACAGTTCCAGTTCTGCAGCGGAGGCCCGGAGGAGATCATAGAGGAGGTGGGTGGGGTGGACCATAGAGAGCACTTGGCGCAGAGGAGGAGGAGGTGGTAAGAAGTAAAATCCTCCTCTGCTTTGAAAATTGGGGCCGCTGTTCTGTTGGAGAATTTTACAGAACACAGCCTCAGGCTCCCTCTACAGGGCTGGGAGTCACGGCCATGATGTCACTGGTTGCTAGACACTAGGCGGCTCTAGCAACCAGTGATCAATAAGAGTATCAGTCAGCCATGGAGGTGGGGACAGAGATGGAGCCAGCACAACAGCGGCTCTAATTCTGGTATATCTGCTCCTCCGATCGGTGGCCCAGTCCCACTGCTAGTGTCCCTTCTGCAGGGCGGGTCTGCGCGCGGCGACATCCCTTGTAGAATGTGAGTGTGATGGAGCATACACACGGTCGGAATTTCCAACAACAAGCTCACATCGAACATTTCCCGTCGAAAAATCTGATCGTGTGTATGGCCCATTAGTCTACTGGCAGCCACATTCTAAAACTAATCTAACCCTGTAAAGCAAAAATCGCTATACATACCTTTTCTGAAGCTGATCCGGTATGGTCTCCAACAGCGGATGCTGTGTGCAGGAGACAGCTAATGACAGCTGGGAAATTCCAGGGAAGTGACATCACCCATAGAGTGACTATGGGGCTTCTGTTGGCTGCCTCTCCTGTACACGCCTACACACAGTAACTGCTGCTGACAGCTCAGCGTGGAACCGGACTGGCTGCAGAAAAGGTACTGTTTGTATTACGATTTTTGTTTTACAGGCCTAGATAGATTGGTTTTAGAATGTAGCTGCGAATAGACTAATGCCTCGTACACACGATCGGACTTTCAGCCAACAAGCTCACATCCAACATTTCCCGACGGGGAAATAGAGTTATGCTGCATACACACGGTCGGACTTTTTGTCTACAAAAGTCCGACAGCTCGTCCGACAGACTTTCGACTGACTTTTGGTGGACCTGCGGCGGACTTGCGGCAGACTTTCTAACGAACGGACTTGCCTACACACGATCACACAAAAGTTCGACAGCCTAGTACGTGGTGACGTACACCAAGTCCAACGAGACTATAAAACGGAAGTTCAATAGCACGTACGACACCCTTTGGGCTCCTTCTGCTAATCTCGTGTTTATCTCATGTTAGTAGAAGTTTGGTGAGAGACGATTCGCACTTGTGAGACTCGTATTTTTCAGTTCGTTTTAACTGTTGTTCAGTCTGTGCTTGTGAGGTTTGTATCTGCTTTTCAGTGCGTTTGGTCAGTTGGCATTGAGAAATCTTTGTTTTATTGTCTGCTCGTTCCTGATTTTCAGGTCGCTCTTCACAGGCCTTGCTGTTCTTCAGTGCATTCTGTTAAGTGCGTTCTGACCAGCCGACCATTTTGAAGCCATGTTACCTGTACGTACTCGTCGTCGAGCTTGTGCATTGTATGTGCTTGGTGCTGTAGTTCATTCTTCAGCCCAAGACCAGTCCATGAACAGGGCGAGGAGGAGTTCATGGACCAAGAATTGGTTGCTCCAGCGTGACCAGTTCTGTCACATAAATAAATGTATAAAAACTAGTGCGCAAAAAAACCACAATGTGACCAAAACAAAACTCCGAGACTGACGGTAAAATACCCGATAGAGAGCCGCCAACACAGATGGGTCCACTCAGCTCCCCCAGGATAAAATATTAAATAGGAATATGTGGCGCTACTCCATCAATCAGTATCAAACAAATAATCCGAAATCCCAACTAAATTCATCTAGGGTATAGGATGAAATTGGTAGAGTGAATTCCACCACATATAATCAATGCTAAAAAATATGTAACTTTAGGGAAGATGTCACCATATAGGAGTGGATCAAAGAAGAGGTCAGTTCTATGGGGTGTAGAAGGGTGAGTAAATAACAATAATTAGAATACTCAATAAAATATAGACTGTCTCAATGCTCAAAAAAATATATAAATATATAAACCACCTCACATCAAGTGACAAATAAAAAGTAGACCTGTGAATAAAATGAACTGGCTTCCCAAAATAGCTGAACAGCAAAGATCCTTAATCATAAACTAAGTTAAACAATGTAACACACGTGCCAGCTGAAGATCAAATATTTTCTAGTGCTGATAACAAAATAAATAAATCATATAAGTGAACCAAAATAAACTAATATAAAGTGCAAAAAAAATTCTATGGTCAGAAAAATGTTTTCCCATATAATCCACAATATAGTAATGCAATCATAACATAATAAACATACTGGTGTATTATAAATAAATAATTAATAAAGGTAAAAAAATTAAGTACAATAGGACAGATAATCCCACAACAGAGATGCTGTCCCAAATAGTGACAATAGTGCAGTATAGTCCATACAAAAAGTGCAATTGTGATGGGTGATTTCCACAGATGACAGTCTTTGAAGAAAGTGCAAAATGTGCAGTGACTGATGTTTTTCTTCTATGCACGTTCTAGTGCATCTCCCAATTGTTTCCCCCAGCCTCTCACCTCCAGCAGCGGCCCCCAATGGGCCAAATAGAGCGGGTAGATTTTATAGGAGAAGATATATCTCATGAAGCGCCTCCTTAACATCAGTCAATCTGTCTCTCTCTGCAACTCCTCCCGCAGCTCCCAACAATCCCGGCAATCCCAGCAGTTATTTAGGAACAAAGGAGAGGTCTCATGGTGCAGTAATTCGATACAAATTCCGGCCGAACCCGGAAGCTCTACACATCCGCTGTTTGCTGTGTTTTTAGATGTAAGTTTATATATTTTTTTCAATAAATTTGTATCGAATTACTGCACCATGAGACCTCTCCTTTGTTCCTAAATAACTGCTGGGATTGCCGGGATTGTTGGGAGCTGCGGGAGGAGTTGCAGAGAGAGAGACAGATTGACTGATGTTAAGGAGGCACTTCATGAGATATATCTTCTCCTATAAAATCTACCCGCTCTATTTGGCCCATTGGGGGCCGCTGCTGGAGGTGAGAGGCTGGGGGAAACAATTGGGAGATGCACTAGAACGTGCATAGAAGAAAAACATCAGTCACTGCACATTTTGCACTTTCTTCAAAGACTGTCATCTGTGGAAATCACCCATCACAATTGCACTTTTTGTATGGACTATACTGCACTATTGTCACTATTTGGGACAGCATCTCTGTTGTGGGATTATCTGTCCTATTGTACTTAATTTTTTTACCTTTATTAATTATTTATTTATAATACACCAGTATGTTTATTATGTTATGATTGCATTACTATATTGTGGATTATATGGGAAAACATTTTTCTGACCATAGAATTTTTTTTGCACTTTATATTAGTTTATTTTGGTTCACTTATATGATTTATTTATTTTGTTATCAGCACTAGAAAATATTTGATCTTCAGCTGGCACGTGTGTTACATTGTTTAACTTAGTTTATGATTAAGGATCTTTGCTGTTCAGCTATTTTGGGAAGCCAGTTCATTTTATTCACAGGTCTACTTTTTATTTGTCACTTGATGTGAGGTGGTTTATATATTTATATATTTTTTTGAGCATTGAGACAGTCTATATTTTATTGAGTATTCTAATTATTGTTATTTACTCACCCTTCTACACCCCATAGAACTGACCTCTTCTTTGATCCACTCCTATATGGTGACATCTTCCCTAAAGTTACATATTTTTTAGCATTGATTATATGTGGTGGAATTCACTCTACCAATTTCATCCTATACCCTAGATGAATTTAGTTGGGATTTCGGATTATTTGTTTGATACTGATTGATGGAGTAGCGCCACATATTCCTATTTAATAGTTCTGTCACATGCCATTGCTCCGTGAGATCCATGAGAATAATCCTGAGGATTTCAGGAACTTTCTCCGGATGACGGACCCCGTTTTTGACTGTTTGTTGGCTTTGCTGACCCCCTATATCAGCAGGCAGGATACCTACATGAGGCAAGCCATCACTCCAGAGCAGAGGCTAGTTGCCACGTTGCGGTACTTGGCGACAGGGAGAAGCCTGCAGGACCTCAAGTTCTCGACAGGCATCTCCCCCCAGGCTCTGGGGATCATTATCCCAGAGACCTGTTCTGCCATCATCCAGGACTTGCAGTAGGACTATATTAAGGTAAGAATTTTTTCTTTTATTAGCATCACATGTTATTTTATTTAATCTTTGATAATGTAATGTATTTCTTAACTCAAACACTACTTACCATCATTGCAATATAGTGTGAATGTCCCCTTTTTCTCCTCATGCATGCTGTCATTTTTTCCTGTTCTTTTTTGTCATGCATGTATATTTGCCTTCAGTAACCTCCCCAGCATACAATAAAGGGCACATATCCACCTAGTCTACTCAGTTTGAATGTATTTAGTCAGCGCTGCATTGTATTTTGTTTCCCCTAAACTCCATCCAAATAGTGTGCATGTCATAAACTAGATTTCCAACCCCCCCCTAAACTCCATCCAAATAGTGTGCATGTCATTAACTTGATTTCCAACCCCCCCCCCCCCAAACTCCATCCAAATAGTGTGCGTGTCATTAACTTGATTTCCAAACCCCTTCCCCCCACCTAAACTCCATCCAAATAGTGTGCGTGTCATTAACTTGATTTCCAAACCCTTTCCCCCACCTAAACTCCATCCAAATAGTGTGCGTGTCATTAACTTGATTTCCAAACCCCCCCTAATAATTTGCTATAATGTTCTGTGGTGTTTATTTTTACAAAGCAAATATATGTTGCACTTTGCAAAATGCATTTGCACTCTGCAAGTGCATTTGCTCCAGGGCTTTAGTAAATGAGCAGAAGCTCTGCTGATTTCCATCATCCAATCATGTGCAAGCCACAACATGTTTGGATTAATTGCCCTTGCATGTGATTGGGTACTCCTTGCAACATGAAGCCTTTTTACCTTACCTCATTTACTAAGTTGTAGAGCAACTGCACTTGCAGAGTGCGACAACTGCACTTTTCAAACTGCACAGTCTTGTAGCCTTTAGTCAATAAAACCCTGCGTGTCCTTAAACTTTTATTAATTTCTAATTTCACCACCCCCTAAAATGTAACAATGTGCCATCAGAGGGGGTGAGCAATCTGATAAGTGTGCCTTTCCATATTATTTATTCAAGAAGATTTCATTTATTTAATGTTATGCTGATGCTGGGCAATAATGTTTTAAGTGTATAATGTTCTTGCAATGTTCTTTTCTAAATTACTGAGTTTTGTTTTCTTGTTTGATTCCCCAGTTTCCTTCAACGCCACAGGAATGGCAGACTGTAGCATCCCATTTTGCCACCCGTTGGAACTTTCCCAATTGTGGAGGGGCTATAGATGGGAAACATGTCCACATCGTGCCACCACCCTATTCGGGGTCATACTATTTTAATTATAAGGGGTTCCATAGTATTGTCTTAATGGCGGTGGTGTCGGCACAATATGAATTTCTCTATTTGGACGTGGGGAAGAATGGCCGGATGTCGGATGGAGGAGTATTTGCCCAGACGGAGTTCTGCCTGCGTCTCCAGAGTAGTGGCCTGGGATTGCCACCTGATGCGGATAATGTGGAAGGACTCCCCTTTGTCTTCATAGCAGATGAAGCCTTCGCTCTGAGCAAGCACCTCATGAGGCCATTCCCCCAAAGAACCCTCACCCCGGAGAGGAGGGTTTTTAATTTCCGGCTGGCCAGAGCGAGAAGAGTTGTTGAGAATGCTTTTGGGATTCTGGCCAGCTGGTTCCGCCTGTTTCAAACATCCATTAACTTGGCGGAATACAAACTTAATTTCATAATTTTATCGTGCTGCATCCTGCACAACTTTTTAAACAAACATTCTACAAATTATATTGTGCCAGTTGGGCCTGAGGCCGGACTTATTAGTGACAATCTGACGGGCCTGGATACTGTCCGTACTGGCTTGGCCCCCCAAAGTGCCCGTCAAGTTCGAGAGCAATATGTAAATTATTTTATGGGTAGGGGGGCCATTGCAATGCCCCAGGATCTCTAAATTATCAAAATTAAATTAAAAGATTACAATTTTTTTTTTTTGGAAAACAGGTCTCTATTTTTAAAATTTTTTTTTAAACATTTTTTTATTTTTTTTGGAAAACAGGCCTCTATTTCTATGTTTTTTTTTTTCAAAACAGGCCTCCATTTTTTTTAGTTTTTTTTTTGTTAAACAGGCATATAATTTCGACCAAATAAAAAAGAGAAGGCCCAGAATGGGGTCAGCAAACAAGGAAATGAAGAACATAATCGATGTTTTTTGGGTTGAAAAAGGGCATTTATATTCGACCCAAAACATCGATCACGTCCTTCATTTCCTGCTGCATACGATCCAGCCGATTCCTCGTTTGATCAATCTCCCCATTCCAGGCCATTATTTGAGCAATTAGTCGTTGGGCACTGTCTGTTGTGAAATTGTCACTCGGACCTAAAATTGAATGAAAAAAAGATGTGTTTAGAACTATGCAGACATACATAGATTACCTTACCATAAGCTGGTGTGTCAGACACTCACCTGGTGGGGTGCCCATGTCACCCACCTCTCCTTCCTCCACATCCTCAGTGGGGCTTGGGCTGATTTCCCAAGTATGTTCTTTTGGTTGGGGGGGACTGGGTTCATCTTGGCTGAGTGTTTTTTCCCCTATGTGAACCAAAAAAATTAATATACTTAGCACACAGATATTTTAGTACATAGTAATCTTCAAACATTGTAGTGAAGTGGTGTACAAATTGTCTGTTTGTGTAGAGTTCCTAGTTTAATAAATTTTTAATTTTATAAAGACATATCTATATCTATATATCTATCTATATAGATATATCTATATATCTATATAGATAGATATATAGATATATATATAGATATATATCTATATATATATCTATATATATATAGATATAGATATCTATATATCTATATATAGATAGATATATAGATATCTATATATATATGTAGAGAGAGAGAGAGAGAGAGAGAGAGAGAGAGAGATAGATATAGATAGATATATATCTATCTATATATAGATATAGATAGATAGATATATAGATAGATATATAGATACATATAGATAGATAGATAGATAGATAGATAGATAGATAGATAGATAGATAGATAGATAGATAGATAGATAGATAGATAGATAGATAGATAGATAGATATAGATATATCTATATCTATCTATCCATTTATCTATCTATCTATCTATCTATCTATCTATCTATCTATCTATCTATCTATCTATCTATCTATCTATCTATCTCTATCTATCTCTATCTCTATCTATCTATTTATATCTATTTATCTATTTATCTCTATTTATCTATCTATCTATCTATCTCTATCTATCTATCTCTATTTATCGATAGATAGATAGATAGATAGATAGATAGATAGATAGATAGATAGATAGATAGATAGATAGATAGATAGAATCGATCGATCTATATATATATATATATATAACAAGGTTTATTAAAAGATCGTTTGAAACGATGAAAAACTCATACAGTAAAGAAAAGCACATGGAGCAGTATACAAGGTACTAAACAGAAGATGAACACACGACAAGTACTTACTTTTTTTCAGCACTTTACGGATCCGTCTGTACTGATCCGGCTCCCAGAGTTTGAGGTCGGACCATCTTTTCCGAATCTGATCTTTCGAGCACCGTACCCCAAAAGAAAGATGTAATGTCTTCACCACCTTCGCCATTATTTTGGCTTTTCTCAAATTTGGCCAGGCGTACGGTCCATACTTCCCATCATAGTCCTTATTTTTAAGAATTGCCACCATTTCCACCATCTCTTTAAAGGACATATTGGAGGCCTTAAATCTCGGCTTCCCAGATCGTGACGTTCCGGCCTCCGGGCTTTTGTCGATACCTGAGGTAGTACACACCTGATGTGTCTCCGCCATTTTTCATCCCACTACGCACCGTAGAAAGAATGGGCGGAGAATATGAGTTAAAATTGAACGTCAGGGGCGGGCGACGCAGGCGGAGTTTCACACATGCGCAGTGTATAAAGAGAGGTCTTGCGCACGTGTCGTACGTACGTTCTGTGCGTAGAGTCAAGGGGCGGAGAATATGAGTTAAAATCGAACGTCAGGGGCGGGCGACGCAGGCGGAGTTTCACACATGCGCAGTGTATAAAGAGAGGTCTTGTGCATGTGTCGTACGTACGTTCTGTGCGTAGAGTCAAGGGCGGGGTATATGCGTAAAGATAAAAAACATCAGGGGCGGGCCAAGCAGGCGTAGTATTACGCATGTGCAGTGTATAAAACATTGTTACGTATTGTTGTATGTACGTTCTGTGCGTAGGTGATAGTGGACCGGGACGCTACAAAACTAAGGTAATTTTAAATTTATAAATTTGGCCAAAACTTTGTAGCAAGCAGCCTATATGGCTCGACAGATTGATGAGGCCTACATAGGGATTAGATGATGAGGGTTTAGCAGAAACATACGTGTTTTTTGTCTTGTGTCTTTTACAGACGTTATGAATGCCAAATTTAAAGAGCCAGAATTTTTGTCAGCTTTCATTGACAAATACAGAGAGATGAGGAATCTGTGGGAGGTCAAACACCCTCAATTTTATTTGAAGCATGTCAGGAAGTCAACGCTGGAGAGACTTCTGACATTTGTCCAGACAACCATCCCGGAAGCAACGATGGAGATGTTGTTAAAGAAAATTGGGATCTTGAGGAACATGTATAAGAGGGAGCATAACAAGATCCAGGAATCCATGAGATCAGGAGCATCAGCAGATGATGTATATGTACCCAGGCTGTGGTACTACAATAAACTACGGTTTCTTGATGACCAGACTGAAGCCAGGGCATCACTTTCAACCCTTCCCTCCACCCTTCCCTCCACCCTTCCATGCACTCTTCCATGCACCCTTCCCTCCACCCCAGCAGAGGCTGATGAGGACCAAGCTGGGTATTCCATCCTGGAAGAACCGGATGTGACCATCTGGAGTCAGGTAAATTAATTTCAAAAATATTTACTGTCCTAATATTAATGATGTTAACTGGATGTTATAATTGATTCAAATAATTTTCTACTAAAAATGATGTATACATATCAATTGACAGTAGTGGCCAAATATGTTTGTCACCTGCTTAAAAAAATTATGGTGTCTGATTTCTAGACTCTTTTATTAAGAGATGTATTCATATTGAATTTGCAAGTCATGAGAAGCAAATTATGTGTCATTGATGAACCCAAAAAAAAAAATGTCCCTTTTTTATACATAGGATGAGGGCAGCCAGGAGGAACGTGGGGAAAGTGGCAGGCAGGAGGAGGCCGGGCCCATGGACAGCCTGGAGGAGGCCGGATCCAGCGTCATCCTGGAGGAGGCCGGACCCAGTGTCAGACAGGAGGTGGCCGGACCCAGTGTGAGACAGGAGGTGGCTGGGCCCAGTAGGAGCCTGACACAATCTCAAGTGCCTCCCCTCCGCCTTCATACAAAAAGGGCCAGGAAGGGGACGATGACACAGGAGGCATCCCTGCGCCTCATGCGAGAGGCCACCAATTTTTTGAGGAGCCCCCCGAAGCTGAAGAGGCCTATGGGCGCTACTTAGCCAGCAGGCTGCTTCAAATGGAGTGGGGCCAACGCCTCATTTGTGAGAGACTGTTTGGGGAAACAATACACAAGGGGCTGCAGGGCGAGCTAACCAGCAACACACAATTACATGAGGCAGCCCCCCTCCTCCTCCTTCTCCTCCTCCTGCCACAACTCAAACACCAGAGACACAGCCTCCAAAGAAGGCTACAGGGAAGGCTGCAGGGAAGGGTGCAGGGCAGCATGGAGGAAAGGCTGCAGGGAAGAGAAAAAAGTGATGACCTGGGTTCAGTCTGGTCTGACAGAAGACGCAGGCTGTTGTAGTACCACAGTCTGGGGACATCTATATCATCTGCTGCTGCTGTTGATCTCTGGGATTCCTGGACCAGATTGTGCTCCCTCTTATATGGACTCCTCAAGATCCCAATTTTCTTGTCCACAGACTTTTTTCCAGCGTTGACTTCCTCTTTATTTTCTTTTGACCATAAATAAATGGATATTTGAGTTTATGAAAAGACTTTATGTGTTTTAATTTAAATAATTGATTTAGACACAATGTCAAATTAACAAGGGACAACAATCTCCTTGAGGTTGCAAAAACACAAAAAACAAAAATAATGTTCTAGTGGTAACTTAAAAAAAAAAAAAAAATTATACATAACCAAAAAAGGTTCTTTGTGTTAACTTTATATACAAAAGAAAAAATCACAATAAACAAAAAAATGGTTCTTTGTGGTAAGTTAAAGCAAACGGCATTAAAAACAAACAAAAATGAAAGAAAAATGTATTTGTGTTCAATTTAAGAACTACAAAACTAAAAAAAAAAAAAATATATATATATATATATATATATATATATATATATATATATATATAAATGGTTCTTTGTGGTAACTTTACAAACCCAAAAAAAAAAAAGGTAGATAAAGATAAAATAAGTTCGACAACAATCATAAAATAAAAATCTGGATAAAATCTAAAATAAAAGATGACTCCCCCCCCAAAAAACAAGTGTAAAAATTATTATTAGTATGGAGACATTGTTTTTAAAAATAATACTATATCATTCATGAGATCAAAGAGAAAAAGAATCCAGAAATCAGTTTGGGAGAACTCTGAATATGAACAGCAAAACATCTTCGTTCTTATAGCATTATTAAAGAAGACATTAATGCTCTGCATTCAACGATCACAGAATTTGCAGCGTGAGGAATGTGCTACCTACAATACGAACACTAGTTTTACTAGACCGAGTGCTTCAGTTTAGTTTTTGCTTATGAGCATGCGTTGTTTTTTTGTCCGTCGGACTAGCATACAGACAAGCGGATTTCTGGGTCCGGCGTAGTTACGACGTAAAGATTTGAAGCATGTTTCAAATCTAAAGTCCATCAGATTTGCGGCTGGAAAAGTCCGCTGAAAGTCCGGGGAAGCCCACACATGATCGGATTGTCAGCCAGCTTTAGTCCGTCGGCGTCCGTCGGACTTTTGTAGACGAAAAGTCCGACCGTGTGTACGCGGCATAAGAGTTAGTTTTTGGCTGAGCTTCTTTTTCAATATAGGATGAAAGCATAAGCATAATTTAAAAGTTTAATTATTTCAAACTGATTTGGTCTGATTGAAATCAAAGAACTATTTACATGATTAAGATGCATATTTGAAAGACAATTTTCAGCTTCTGCATGCATGTGCGTGCTTAATATTTAAGTTTGACATAATAAAGCATGATTAGGGATTATCATAAGGACTACATTTTGTAAAGTAAACAAGAAATGCTTTTAGGATCTGAATAATTTAGTGCAAATTCTGTTTTAATATTAAACCATAATATATGATTCATTTTTTTTTTTAAATAGCATATCTTAACTTTTATCTAAGTGTGCTTTTTAGCTAGTTGTATCTTGTCTTTAATTCTGAGGCACAAATTAGGACAGCTGACGTCCCAATGTCTGCAGCAGGTTTGGCAAGGTTGGTATCAGCAACATCGATGCCACATGATACTTTAATACTCTCAAAATCACTTAATGTCAATGTGTTGTGAATGATGCAGAAACGAGGTGCACTTGCTCAAGTATTTGAGGCCAACTATAATGGATAAATGCCAAACTACAGAATCTTTCTTCAAAGCTTAATGTATTTTACTTTCCCACCATACAAAACATCTATATAAAAATGTGGTAGTTTATACAATCACACAGATGTCATCATTGCTCAGCGTAATCATGATTCGTACTCATATAACTGCAATAATTGTTATCTAATAAGTTGACAGATTGAATTCCTGTGAAATTTAGTTGATGTTTATTTTTGTTTAATGCAGTGAATTGTGACTGCCACTAATACTTGTGGAAAAATTCAGGGGAACCGAAGCCCCTTTACACTAGCGTTGCCTCCAGAAAAGTGACTTGCATTTGACAGGCAGGGAGGAGACACTATATTGTTTCCTCAGAGCTTGTTTTAGTCCCCAAAAGCCTGCGCTGTCACACTGCAACTGTATGCATTGTATGGTTGTGGCACAACCCTATTCACTTTAATGGGTCACATTTGGCGGTCTTAGTGGATCCTTTTTGCCATACCACAATGCAAGACATCGGTAAAGCTGTGGCGTGTGTATACCCCCATATAGCTGCCCTTGTAGTTTGGGAAGAGAGTTGGGGGGTGGTAAAAACATGAATCAACTACCTTTTTGTACCCCACCCCCAACAGCAAGTGTAAACTAGGCCTTACAATATAGAAATAAGCAGCTATTTTCTCATGAAGGCCTAGGCAAAATAATTCATCTGTGGATTTCAGACCAGGTAGTAGCAATCACACACACTTGACACTCTTTACCAGTTGCAGACTTTGAACAAACTAGACACGGCCAAAAAAATGTAATCATTGTACGCAGGGCATGTCTAGTATGTCCAGTCCTTCTGCCCTGCTGTCGGAATCTCCCCTGTCCCAGTACATGGCAATTCAGCTCTGATTAATCACAGCTGCATTGCAGAGTACTCAGAGAAGGTCCTGGCAGCAGGAGCTGTAAAAAAAAGCAGTCTGGCAACGGTTATCAACAACATTGCTCAGCCGTGAATACAGAAAGTTACAATGAAACGTTTTTTTTCTTTTTTTTCATCTATAGATACAAGGGATGAACTTCGATTTGCAGATGAAGTCAGTTAAAGTGTTGCTAAACCCAGGACCCTGCATTCACTATATTTGGTCTCCCACAGTACACAGAACATGGAAATGCAATAGTTTTAGTAAATATAAACTGATAAATACCTTTATTTTCATCAGCTGCAAATAGCAATTAGATCAATCTTATGACTTCTATCAGTGTGTGCAGATGGATTGTAAGAGGAGTTTTCATTTCTCCCACAATTGTCCTATTAGGCTTCAAGACCCATGACCAAGAAAAAAAAAACTCTCTAATGCCGCGTACACACGATCGGGCTTTACGGCATACTTGGTCCGGCGTACCGGATTTCATTGGACAATTCGATCGTGTGTGGGCTCCAGCGGACTTAGTTTTATCAAAAGTTTGACGGACTTAGATTTGAAACATGTTTCAAATCTATCCAGCGGACTTGAGTCCGGTCGAAAAGTCCGCTCGTCTGTATGCTAATCCGACGGACAAAAACCGAGGCTAGGGCAGCTATTGGCTACTGGCTATGAACTTTCTTGTTTTAGTCCGGTCGTATGTCATCATGTACGAATCCGTCGTACTTTGGTTGATCGTGTGTAGGCAAGTCCATTTATTCGGAAAGTCCGTCGTAAAGTCCGTTGAAAAGTCCGCCGGGAAAAGTATGCCGTAAAGTCCGGTCGTGTGTACACACCAACCTGAACATGCCACAGACTCTGGAAACCTTGCAAAAAGATCTGAACAAGTGAATGGGGTGGGCAATTACATGGCAAATGAGGTTCAATGTAGAAAAATGTAAAATAATGCATTTGGGTGGCAAAAATATGAATGCAATCTATACACTAGGGGGAGAACCTCTGGGGGAATCTAGGATGGAAAAGGGCCTGGGGGTCCTAGTAGATAACAGGCTCAGCAATGACATGCAATGCCAAGCTGCTTCTAACAAACAAACAGAATATTGGCATGCATTAAAAAGGGGATTAATTCCAGAGATAAAATGATAATTCTCCCACTCTACAAGACTCTGGTCCTGCTGCACCTAGAGTATGCTGTCCAGTTCTGGGCACCAGTCCTCAGGAAGGATGTACTGGAAATGGAGTGAGTACAAAGAAGGGCAACAAAGCTGATAAAGGGTCTGGAGGATATTAGTTATGAGGAAAGGTTGCAAGCACTGAACTTATTCTCTCTGGAGAAGAGACGCTTGAGAGGGGATATGATTTCAATATACAAATACCATACTGGTGACCCCACAATAGGGATAAAACATTTTTGCAGAAGGGAGTTTAACAAGACTCGTGGCCACGCATTAAAATTAGAAGAAAAGAGGTTAAACCTTAAACTACGTAGAGGGTTCTTTACTGTAATGCCCCATACACACGGTCGGATTTTCCGACGGAAAATGTGTGATAGGACCTTGTTGTCGGAAATTCCGACTGTGTGTAGGCTCCATCACACATTTTCCATTGGATTTTCCGACACACAAAGTTTGAGAGCAGGATATAAAATTTTCCGACAACAAAATCCGTTGTCGGAAATTCCGATCGTGTGTACACAGACGGACAAAGTGCCACGCATGCGCAGAATAAATAAAGAGATGAAAGCTATTGGCCACTGCCCCGTTTATAGTGCCAACATACGCGTTTTACGTCACCGCATTCAGAACGATCGGATTTTCCGACAACTTTGTGTGACCGTGTGTATGCAAGTCAAGTTTGAGCCAACATCCGTCGGAAAAAATCCTTGGATTTTGTTGTCAGAATGTCCGAACAAAGTCCGACCGTGTGTACAGGGCATTAGAGTGGCAAGGATGTGGAATTTTTTACACAATGCACAGGATTAACCCCTTAGGTTCCACACTAAGGGGTATAACAAGCATGCTTTACTGAATATACAGCATAAGCATGCGCATGGGGTGTGCCGGGTGTGCCTGGGCACACCCTAATCACCCGTGTTGTCTCCCAAGATCTGCCACGAAAAGAGAGTGTGTAGCTCCCGTTGCCTGTGAAACAGTTTCACAGGCAGAAGATCGTGAGGTTTACCAGAGCCGCTGAGTGTGTGAACTATCATATAATGTCACTGCTTGCAGAGAGAGAGAGACCAGCTGTCAAAATTCAGCGGTGATGTCGGGGGTGGGCGAGACCAAACGGCTATCAAATACCAGCCAATGGGATGGGGTCTGGGCAGGCCGCTACGTTTATGTGGCTTTGCCCCCTTTATTGAACTGCACAATCATTGGCTGGTGTTGATAGCTGCTTGGTCCCGCCCATCCCCAAACTCGCGGCTGAGTTGTGACAGCTCCTCTCTCTCCCTGCAAGTAGTTACATTAGCTGATAGTTTCACACATCGAGCGGCTCTGGCAAGTCTGTCTGCTGCATGTGAAACTCCTCCTCTCCCCTGGCAGTGCAAATAAATTCTGCCAATCAGTGTCGACCAATGCAGCCCATCAGTGCCAACCAATGCCAACCAATACTGCCTACTAATGCCAACCAGTGCCAACCAATGCTGCCAATCAGTGCCAACCAATGCTGCCAATCAGTGCCAACCAGTGCCAACCAATGCTGCCCATCAGTGCCAATCAATGCTGCCTATCAGTGCCAGTCAGTGCTGCCTATCAGTGCCAACCAATGCTGCCTATCAATGCCAACAAATGCCAACCAATGCTGCCTATCAGTGCCAAGCAATGCTGCCTATCAGTGCCAACCAGTGCTAACCAATGCCACCTATCAGTGCCAACCAATACTACCTATCAGTGCCAACCAATGCTGCCTATCAGTGTCAACCAATGCTGCTAATCAGTGCCAACTAATGCTGCCAATCAGTGCCAACCAGTGCCAACCAATGCTGCCCATCAGTGCCAATCAATGCTGCCTATCAGTGCCAGTCAGTGCTGCCTATCAGTGCCAACCAATGCTGCCTATCAATGCCAACAAATGCCAACCAATGCTGCCTATCAGTGCCAAGCAATGCTGCCTATCAGTGCCAACCAGTGCTAATCAATGCCACCTATCAGTGCCAACCAATACTGCCTATCAGTGCCAACCAATGCTGCCTATCAGTGTCAACCAATGCTGCTAATCAGTGCCAACTAATGCTGCCTATTACTGAAAATCAATGCTGCCTATCAGTGCCAACCAATGCTGCCAATCAGTGCTAACCAGTGCCAAACAATGCTGCCTATCAGAGCCAACCAATGCTGCCAATCAGTGCTAACCAGTGCCAACCAATGCTGCCTATCAGTGCCAACCAGTGCCAACCAATGCTGCCTATCAGTGCCAACCAATATTGCCTATCAGTGCCAACCAATGCTGCCAACCAGTGCCAACCAGTGCTGCCTATCAGTGCAAATCAATGCTGCATATCAGTGCTAGCCAGTGCCAATTAATGCTGTCTATCAGTGCCAACCAATGCTGCCTATCAATGCCAACCAATGTCAAGTGCCAACCAATGCTGCCTATCAGTGCCAACCAATGCTGCCATGCCACTCAGTGCCAATTAATTCTGCCTATCATTGCCAACCAGTGCCAAGTGCCAACCAATGCTGCCTTTCAGTGCCAACCAATGTTGCCATTCCAATCAGTGCCAATCAATGCTGCCTATCAGTGCCAATCAATTCTGCCAATCAGTGCTGCCAATCAGTGCCAATCAGTGCTGCCTGACAGTGCCAATCAATGCTGCCAATCAGTACCAACCAATGCTGCCAATCAGTGGCAATCAATGCTGCCAATCAGTGCCAATCAATGCTGCCTATCAGAGCCAACCAATGCTGTCAATCAGTGCTAACCAGTGTCAACCAATGCTGCCAACCAGTGCCAACCAATGCTGCCTATCAATGCCAACCAATGCTGCCTATCAGTGCCAACCATTGCCAACCAATACTGTCTATCAGTGCCAACCAATGCTGCCAATCAGTACCAACCAATGCTGCCAATCAGTGCCAACCAGTACCAACCAGTGCTGCCTATCAGTGCAAATCAATGCTGCCTATCAGTGCCAGCCAATGTTACCTATCAGTGCCAACCAATGTTGCCAATCAGTGCTAGCCAGTGCAAACTGATGCTGACTATCAGAGCCAACTAATGCTGCCTATCGGTGCCAACCAATGCTGCCAACCAGTGCCAATCAATGCTGCCTATCAATGCCAACCAATGCAAAGTGCCAACCAATGCTGCCTATCGGTGCCAACCTATGTTGCCATTTCAATCAGTGCCAATCAATGCTGCCTATCAGTGCCAATCAATGCTGCCAATCAGTGCCAATCAGTGCTGCCTGACAGTGCCAATCAATGCTGCCAATCAGTACCAATCAATGCTGCCAATCAGTGGCAATCAATGCTGCCAATCAGTGCAAATTAATGCTGCCTATCAGTGCCAACCAATGTTGCCATTCCAATCAGTGCCAATCAATGCTGCCAATCAGTGCCAACCAATGCTGCCAATCAGTGCCAATCAATGCTGCCAATTAGTGCTACCTATAAGTGCAAATCAAAGCTGCCCATCAGTGCTACCCATCAGTGCAAATCAATGCTGCCTATCAGTGCCAATCAATGCTGCCAATCAGTGCCCATCAGTGCTGTAAATCAGTGCCCATAAGTGCTGCCAATCAGAGCCCATCGATGCTGTCTCTGTGCCAAACAGTGCCCATAAGTGCTGCTAATCAAAGCCCATCAGTGCCGCCTATCAGTGCTGACAATCAGTGCCCATCAGTGCCGCCTATCAATGCTACCAATTAGTGTCCATCAAAGATGCCAATCGGTGCTGCCAATCAGTGCAGCCTATTATTGCCCATTAATGCTGCCAATCATGCCCATCTATCAGTGCCAATCGGTGCCCAACAGTGCAGCCTATCAGTGCTACAAATCAGTGCCCATCATTGCTGCCAATCAGTGTCAATCAGTGCTAACAAACTGTACTGCCTATGAGTGGACATCAGTGCTACCTATCAGTGTCAACCAGTGCTGCCAATCAGTGCCCATCAGTGCTGCCAATCATTGCCACCTATCAGTGTCAATTGGGGCAGCTATTAGTACCCATTGCTGCTGCCAATCAGTGCCACCTATCAGTGGAAATCAATGCCCATCAGTGCCAATCAGTGCTGCTAATCAGTGCCCATCAGTGCACTGAGTGCAGGGATGGGGAGATGTGAACTCTGCAGCCAGGCACATTGTCCGGGGGGGGGGAGGCGGCCTGGTGGGGCACAAGTGAAATCCGTTGATGTTTACTAATGCCAAATGCTGATCTTTCGTATAATAGGTAATCAGCACACTACTATTTACAATAAACTACAGGAGGTAAAATAAAGTAAAAAAGTGTCAGTAAAAGGCCTGCCACTAAACACTGTTATGTGTTCCCACACCACAAAAAAAAGTGCAGCGCTAACTTACTAATCAATAACTTGACAATAATGGTGGACTCCTCTAATGTATGGAAATCTCAATAAACGCCAATATTAGCACAATACCGGTCTCTGTGATATGTAATGTCACATATAATACACATCAAACTGAAAACAAGACATAACAAATGAAACTTAGCAGGGATGGTAGAAACTCCTCTACAGATAATTGCAATACAAACTAACTTCAAATGCACCAACTTTTTAGTTGGGAGGTTTACTTCATTATAGCACTTTGGAATTATTTTTTTTAGATTGTTACACATGTTTTAGTTACTATTATAATGTGAATTATTGCATCTGAAGTTAATTTTCCACCACCCCTGCTAAGTCCATGTATTTATGGACCTTACTTTGTGCACTGGTGCACAGTCATGTTGGAACAGAAAGGCGTCATCCCCAAACTGTTCCCACAAAGTTGGGAGCATGAAATTGTCCAAAATGTATTGGTATGCTATGCCTTCACTGGAACTAATAGGCCAAGCCCAACCCCTGAAAAACAACCCCACACCATAATTCCCCCTCCACCAAATGATTTGGACCAGTGCACAAAGCAAGATCCATAAAGACATGGATGAGTGAGTTTGGGGTGGAGGAACTTGGCTGGCCTGCACCCCAACCCAATAGAACACCTTTGGGATAAATTCGAGTGGAGACTGCGAGTCAGGCCTTCTCATCCGACATCAGTGCCTGACCTCACAAATGCGATTCGGGATGAATGGGAAAACATTCCCATAGACACACTCCTAAACCTTGTGGACAGCCTTCCCAGAAGAGTTGAAGCTGTTATAGCGGCGAAGGGTGGACCAACCCAATATTGAACCCTACAGACTAAGACTGGGATACCATTAAAGTTCATGTGCGTGTAAAAGGCAGGCATCACAATACTTTTGACAATATAATGTGTGTGTGTGTATATATATATATATATATATATATATATATATATATATATATATATATATATATATATATATATATATACAGTATATACACACGTATGTGTGTTTGAACTTTGGTGCACACTCTAATGCAATAGGTTGCGCACGCCTATGATATACAAAATAATGGGGTGGCATTCTTATTGTTAACATAGTGTTCCATATTTCAATAAGTACCCGTCCACAGACCACGTTACCTGCCACAACACATTTGTGGGGAAGAGACCCTTGTTCTCTCAACGGTGGAATAAGCTGCTTTGTCAATGCAGGTGTTTGGAAGCTGGTAGTGGGTTATAGGGGGATGAGGATGATGGGGTAGGCAGTTAGCAAGGTGGCAGTGGGGTGCCAGGTGTGATGCGGATGAGGATGACAGGGGGTAGGGTGTTAGCAACTTGGCATTTGGGTGCCAGGTGTGATGAGGATGAGGATGAAAGGGGGTAGCTTGTTAGAAAGCTGGCAGTGGGGTGCCAGGTGTGATGAACATGAGGATAAGGATGACAAGGGGTAGAGCTTTAAGCAAGGTTCCAAGTATGTGGAGGATGAGGATGACCAGGGGTGGGGTGATATCAAGGTTGTAGTGGGGTAACAGGCCTGATGAGGATGACCGGGGGTAGGTTGTTAGCAAGGATGTAGTGGGGTGCCAGAAGTGATGAACATGAAGATGAGGATGAGGATGACAGGGGGTAGTGTGTTAGGAAGGTTGCAGTGGGGTCTCAGGTGGGAGGAGGATGAGGATGATAGGGGATAGTGTGTTAGCAAGGTGGCAGTGGGCTGCCAGGTGTGATGAACAGGATGAGGATGACAGAGGGTAGGCTGTTAGCAAGGTTTCAGTGGGGTGCCTGGTGGGAGGAGGGTGACAGGGGGTAGTGTGTTAGGAAGGTTGTAGTGGGGTGCCAGGTGGGGAGGAGGATGAGGATGACAGGGGGTAGTGTGTTAGCAAGGTGGCAATGGGGTGCCAGGTGGGAAGAGGATGAGGATGATAGGGGGTAGTGTGTTAGCAAGGTGGCAGTGGGCTGCCAGGTGTGATGAAAATGAGGATGACAGGGGGTAGGGTGTTAGCAAGGTTACAGTGAGGTGCCAGGTGTGATGAACAGGATGAGGATGTCAGGGGGTAGGGTGTTAGCAAGGTTGCAGTGGGGTGCCTGGTGTGATGAACAGGATGAGGATGACAAAGGGTATGCTGTTAGCAAGGTTTCAGTGGGGTGCCTGGTGGGAGGAGGATGAGGATGACAGGGGGTAGTGTGTTAGAAAGTTGCAATGGGGTGCCAGGTGGGAGGAGGATGAGAGGGGGTAGTGTGTTAGGCAGGTTGCAGTGTGGTGCCAGGTGGGGAGGAGGATGAGGATGATAGGGGGTAGTGTGTTAGCAAGGTGGCAGTGGACTGCCAGGTGTGATGAAGATGAGGATGACAGGGGGTAGGGTGTTAGCAAGGTTACAGTGGGGTGCCAGGTGTGATGAAAAGGATGAGGATGACAGGGGGTAGGGTGTTAGCAAGGTTGCAGTGGGGTACCAGGTGTGATGAAGATGAGGATGACAGGGAGTAGTGTGTTAGGAAGGTTAAGGGGGGTGCCAGGTGGGAGGAGGATGAGGATGACAGGGGTTAAGGTGTTAGCAAGATTGCAGTGGGGTGACAGGTGTGATGAGGATGATAGGGAGTAGGTTGTTAGCAAGGTTGCAGTGGGGTGCCTGGTGTGATGAAAAGGATGAGGATGACAGAGGGTAGGCTGTTAGCAAGGTTTCAGTGGGGTGCCTGGTGGGAGGAGGATGAGGATGACATGGGGTAGTGTGTTAGAAAGGTTGCAGTGGGGTGCCAGGTGGGAGGAGGATGAGGATGACAGGGGGCAGTGTGTTAGGCAGGTTGCAGTGTGGTGCCAGGTGGGGAGTAGGATGAGGATGACAAGGGGTAGTGTGTTAGCAAGGTGGCAATGGGGTTCCAAGTGGGAGGTGGATGAGGATGACAGGGAGTGGGTAGTATGTTAGCAAGATGGCAGTGGTGTGCCAGGTGGGATGAGGATGACAGGTGAGAAAGAGCAAAGGTACAGAAAGAGAAAGAAGGATCACAAATATGAAAAAAAAAACAACAAGTTTTTGGCACGATCTGTATTATTTATGAATTTAGAAATTGGGAAATAAATGTATATTTAAAAGTTTAAAAATATCTATTCCCTCAATATGCATGTCTGCAGGCTGTAACTGATGCTGTTGAGAGGTCAAAAAAGAACAGTGCAGTAGCATGTATAGTGGTGTTATCTCATTTATGAGAATCACTGCCTCTTGAAATCCACTACAGCCTGTGTCCTCATGCTGTTATGGGAGGCGGATCATCCATCAATCAAGATGTGACATCCCACCCACTGTGTTCTTTTTAAGTTACTGTGCATGGAGGAGGAGGGAGCGACTGGACTGTCATTTAGGATCTGTATACACATCCAAATGTGTGATGTCAATATTATATGACCTGAAAAGCTCAACTGAAACAGGAAATGTTCTCTCCAGCAATAGAGATCAAACTGAACATGTGCAGCAGGACGACTCTGACTGTGTCTTATCTGGATTTGTCCAGAGTGACCTTGCAGGAGGAGGAGGATCTGTACAGACAGGATCAAACAGCCTTTTTACACAATGCAGAGGATTAATCACTTAAAGGGGATTTCCACTCAAAAGTGGAACTTCCGCTTATCTGTCTCCCCCCCCCCCCCGGGGCCACATTTGGCACTTTTCGGGGGGAGGGGGGGGAACGGGTACTTGTTTTTAACAGGCACTGTTCACCACCGCAGCCTGGTCTCCTGGTAGTTCTGCCCCCTCCTCCTTCCTCCGCCGCCGACCAATTGGAAAGTGCATCGCAGTAGGAGACCGGCTGTGAAGATGAAAAGCTCCACTGCTGGGTTCCCTTACCAGAAATGGCAGCGGCTGCACCCTGAAGATTGGCTGTGGTGCTGACATCGGGGGCTCGCTGGACAGGTAATTGTCCATATATTATAAGTCATCAGCTGCCGTATTTGTAGCTGCTGACTTTTAATTTTCCGCGGACCTCCTCTTAGAAAAATAGAAAAAAAATAGAAAAAAACCTACTTTACTTCATTTGTAAATAACTTTGCAATGCTTTGCCCAAAATCATAATTTTAGTGTTGTTTTAAACATGACAAACTGCAGAATAAAGTTTATTTAGTTTTATTACGTTTAATTGTCTAAGGATTGCGAAAAAAAAAAATTGTTGCAGAACAATATTCACAAAAAGAAAGCCTTGTTTGTCCTTAAAAAAAACAATATACTGTATGTATTACATTGTTATCTTAAGTAATTGCAAACTGATTGCCAAATAAACAGGCTCATAGCAGAAATTTGAAAATTGCTCAGGTCCAAGAGGGGTGAACAGGTGCCAAAGTGAATAATTAGGGTTGATTTAAGCTGATTTACAAGGATTTTCATAATTTAACTGATCTCCAGACAAAAATAGCAGGTTAAACAGTAAAGGGCTTGTGCTGTCTAATCTGTGCCTTTCTTTGCTGTAAATAACCTGGTTGATCCTGTCTGTTCCTGTGTTCCCCTGAGTGTGCTCGCTACAGTAATCATGGCTGCTGATCCATGATACCATGGTCAGGTTAGTGCCTCCATCATCCCGCTGCTCTCCTCTCTCCCCCTGCCACCCTGCCTGTCAGCTCCTGTGTGTGAGCCATCTCCTCTGCTCCTCCCTCCTGCAACTATTAGTAGCTGGCAGTAAAGTTAAAGAAAGATTACTGCCAGCCGCTCTGTTCTATCAAGCCATACTACACAGTGTACATGTTTGTATAAAATGATGCCTCTAAATACCTTACTTCAGTTCGTTTCTGGCTGATCACGTGACCATAGGCTACTCTCTTCCCTTGATCTAAGGGCTACAGTGGGGGGGGGCTGAGCGGGGACAGCAAAGCGATCCCATGACCTCCCCATCTGACATCAGAAAAAGGAGAGCGGGCGGAGTTCTTGTGACATTTTCCAAAAACAGTACTAGCTCTCAAGGGTTTGAGTGCTGCAGCAACAACCAGCTAGGAACTGGTTCAGAAGTCACAAGGAAAATGTTTGCCAGCACATCATGGATCAACAAGGAAGCGTCCAAGCGAATTGACATGCATGACGAAGGGGTCCTACATGACTCTGAAACGTTACACTACTCTTGTGATGTGATCATGCATTAAACAATTCACTTGGATGCTTCCTTGTTGATCCATGGTGTGCTGGCAAAAATTTTCCTTGTATTTTCCAAAAACATGCACCAAATTATGTAGAAAGGGGTACATTTGGAGGTGGAACTGATTCCATATGAGGATGGAAATGGTTTATGAAGACTGCATCATGTCAAGCCCTCCAAAGTGTAGATCCAAAAAGTCTCTCTCTGTCACAGAGACACTTAATGCGCTCTGCTTGGGGGAGCTTTGGAGATAGTTTTGACTACCCAAACCTGTAGTCCATTGGTGGAAGCTTAGTGGAACTCTGAAATATCTGGGGATCGTGAGTTCTTTACACTCTTTTATAGATCGTCTGTGCTCTCCAAATCTTTTCCACAGGGTACAGATAGTGCGACCTATGTACAACAGGCCCCAGAAGCAGGATAAGCAGTAAATTACTAATTCTGATGAGCAATTTTTAAAATTCTTCCAAGTGATATGTTTTGCTATTTGTGGTAAATTGTTTTAGTCCTTGTTTTACAAACTTGCACGTCAAGCACTTCAATTTTCTGCATTGGTACATTTCTTTGAGCTCGGGTGAATTTCATTTTACTGGGGGCTATGTGACTTTTGATATTTCTGGATTTCCTGTATGTGATTTTTGGTATATTCCTTAGGGAGGACTTGAGATGAAGATCTTCCAGGAGTATTCCCCAGTGTTTATGAAAGATATATTCCATCTTTTTATGCTGTGTGTGAAATTGAAATGAAATATGTGAGTGTGTTTGCTTCCTAAAATGGGGTCATTTTGTGGATGTTTCCGCTGTCTTGGTGTTCTAAGGCCTCTAAAATGTGATAAGTAGTCAGGAAATGCCTGAAGTTTTTCTTTGGATTGTGGGCCTCTCTATGAAGTTAGGCTGTGAAAAAGTACCACACGTGTTATCCCCATAGTCAAGAGGCATAGCAGAATGTTTTTAGGGGTGTAAT
Source organism: Aquarana catesbeiana (assembly GCF_042186555.1). Taxonomy (NCBI): domain Eukaryota; kingdom Metazoa; phylum Chordata; class Amphibia; order Anura; family Ranidae; genus Aquarana; species Aquarana catesbeiana. The sequence goes on from NC_133328.1 coordinate 392,012,133, forward strand.
TGTGCTGTAAGTTTTCCTATGCTGTGTGTGAGAAACAACTTGTTAAAATTACAACTTTGTGAAAACAACACATTTTATTGAATTTTTTCATTTTCCAAAACTTCAAAAAACTCACCATGCCTCTTACTAAATACCATCTACTTTCCAAAAAGTGGTAATTTGGGGGGTATTTGCATCGTCCTGGCATTTTAGGGTCTCAGGAAATGAGTTAGGAAGTCAGAACATAAAGAATGATCAAGTTTCTAATATAAATATACCATAGTTTGTACATGGAACATGGAAGCGCCTGGGACATGTGAGAGCCGCGACAGCACAGCGCTGGACGGCTCTATGTGGCAGTAAGTCTGTCATAATGTACTAGTACTTTTATCCCCTTTTTGTTACTTGAAAAGAAAAATTTAATAAAAAATGATTGAAACAGAAATTTGCATGTCCGACTAATTGTCATTCAAAATGTGATAGCGTTGATATCTAAAAAAACGGCCTGAACAGGAAGGGGAGAAAAGAGTCGGGTCTTGAAGTAGTTAAAGGCCACTTTCTTTCCTCTTCATCTATTAGTTACACGGTCAACTAGAGGTTAACAGCTTACGTTCCTTAGTTTTATGTCCCATTCCAAAAGAACATTAAAGTACTGTATATCCAAAGCCAAGACTTTTGCAGTCTTTACTTCCTGTCCTCTAGATACATCAAGAGTGAGAGAAACACTTTTTAAAGTGAGGTAAATCTCATCTTAGAGAGTTTTCACTGGAATAAGTGACCCCACTGGAAGATTTCCCTACAATTTCACTTCTGGGGATAACTCAAATTTTTATCTTTTCTGTTCTAGAACAAATAGAGAGGGTAAGATGAATCTCCCTAGTGGAAACGCAAACAGAAGTGACAATGTAACAAGAGTTTCATTCCCATCCCTACTCTATCCCAAACCAAACAGAAATATTTGCATTGCATTTAAATATACTTTATTCGTTGCTCCCCTGCTTGCTACTAGCTATGAGAATGCACTTAGAATTTCTGCTTAACACTGTCTAGCCTATAAATTGTTCCCTCCCCCCTCCTGCTCCCTATATTGGCTAACCTGTGTAAAAAAGTGTATAGTTGCCTATTTTCAGCCCACTCCAGGCCAGTTACGTGATCCAACACCCCTGTGTCATTGGTGGCTGCAGGAAAGAGGAGAGAGCAGCTTGAAAACAGCTGGGAAATCTGCGAGTGGTGACATCACCCATAAGCTCCCAAGGCCCATCCATTGTCAGCGCTCTTTCCTCTCCTTTGAAGCCACTAATGATTGACACAGGGGTGCCGAATCACGTTACTGGCCTGGAGTGGCTGCACAATGGCTGGCCCATGGGAGCTTATGGGTGATGCCACCACTCCCAGATTTCCCAGCCATTGTCAAGCTGCTTTCTCCTATACTCTGCAGCTGCCATTGACTGACACAGGGAATCATGTGACTGGGCTGAAAATAGGCAAGTATACACTTTTTTACCTACACGGGTTAGTCAGGATAGGTAGCAGGATGGGAAAGGAAACATTTTTAAGGTTATTTAGTATTAGGTAGGAATTTCAATGTAAAACTACACACTTCTACTTGAGACCTAGAACCAGCATGCTACCTGGTCAATAATTATTACATTGTGATTTTATATGGTAATCTCATGTGGTTTGTTAGTAAGCAAACCTTGTAGGCTGCAGCTGTCAGTGTATATCTTGCTCTATGCACACACAAAGAAATACATTTCCTAAATAAGACCGCAAAATGTTTAAAAAAAATCCTTAAAATACAGTATCTCACAAAAGTGAGTACACCCCTCACATTTTTGTAAATATTTTATTATATCTCTTCATGTGACAACACTAAAGAAATTACACTTTGTTACAATGTAAAGTAGTGAGTGTACAGCTTGTATTACAGTGTAAATTTGCTGTCCCCTCAAAATAACTCAGCACACAGCCATTAATGTCTAAACCACTGGCAACAAAAGTAAGTACACCTCTAAGTGAAAATGTCCACATTGGGCCCAAAGTGTCAATATTTTATGTGGCCACCATTATTTTCCAGCACTGCCTTAACCCTCTTGGGCATGGAGTTCACCAGAGCTTCACAGGTTGCCACTAGAGTCCTCTTCTACTCCTCCACGGCGACTTCCTGGAGCTGGTGGATGTTAGAGACCTTGCGCTCCTCCACCTTCCATTTGAGGATGCCCCACAGATGCTCAATAGGGTTTAGGTCTAGAGACATGCTTGGCCAGTCCATCACCTTTCCTTTACACTCAGCTTCTTTAGCAAGGCAGTGGTCATCTAGGATGTGTGTTTGGGGTCGTTATCATGTTGGAATACTGCCCTGTGGCTCAGTCTCCGAAGGGAGGGGGTCATGCTCTGCTTCAGTATGTCACAGTACATGTTGGCATTCATGGTTTCCTCAATGAACTATAGCTCCCTTGTGCCGGCAGCACTCACGCAGCCCCAGACCATGACACTCTCACCACAATGCTTGACTGTAGGCAAGACACACTTGTCTTTGTACTCCTCACCTGGTTGCCACCACACACTCTTGACACCATCTGAACCAAATAAGTTTATCTTCGTTTCATCAAACTACAGGACATGGTTCCAGGAATCCATGTCCTTAGTCTGCTTGTCTTCAGCAAACTGTTTGCGGGCTTTCTTGTGCATTATCTTTGGAAGAGGCTTCCTTCTGGGACGACAGCCATGCAGACCATTTTGATGCAGTGTTCGGCGTATGATCTGAACACTGACAGGCTGACCCCCCCACCTCTGCAGCCTCTGAAGCAGTAGGGCCAGCATTCATACATCTATTTCCCAAAGACAACCTCTGGATATGTCGCTGAGCACATGCCCTCAACTTCTTTGGTCGACCATGGAGAGGCCTGCTCTGAGTGGAACCTGTCCTGTTAAACCTCTGTATGGTCTTGGCCGATGTCCTGCAGCTCAGTATCAGGGTCTTGACAATCTTCTTATAGCCTAGGCCATCTTTATGTAGATATATATAAAAAGCCTCCAGTCCCAGTCGATGCCTCTTACGGGGAAACGCATTGAGTGGAGCTACTATCTGTGACGTCACCACGCTCAAGACTGCAGGACAAGATCCGCGGCTCTGTGTTTTTGTGCTGAAGTCTTTCGTTTACTCTGTAAAGTGCAATGGAATTGTTCAATAAATGTTCTTAAATGTACTGCACTATGGAGTTTCTCTCTTCTTGATGTCTCCTTGTGTATTCAGCAGGGCAACCATTGGAGTTTGGAATATTTGGATATATATTGGAAGCATTTCTATATCCAGGCGAAGCAACCAACATTACCAGGTCTCCTGATAGAGCTGATGGGATGGAGCATTGCAGCTGATCACAATTGAATCAAGCTCTTTTGATCCCTATAATTTGGGATCCATCTCTTCTGTTAGGAGGCTTTGTTTGTTATGCATCATATACATCACAGAAAAGCTTGGAGTTTTCAAGATTCCATATTAAGGCACCTATGGACATTTGTTTTTTTCTGGTCACAATCAATCACTATAGTGGACACTTATTAATTTTAATGTGGATTATTTCCTTTTTGATTTTGGTTACAATTTGTGATTGCACACCTATTTTTGTATACATCTTTATGTAGAGCAACAATTCTTTTTTTCAGATCCTCAGAGAGATCTTTGCCATGAGGTGTCATGTTGAACTTCCAGTGACCAGAATGAGAGAGTAAGAGCAATAACATAAAATTTAACACACCTGCTCCCCATTCACATCTGAGACCTTGTAACACTAACGAGTCACATGACACCAGAGAGGGAAAATGGCTAATTGAGCCCAATTTTGACATTTTTACTTAGGGGTGTACACACTTTTGTTGTCAGTGGTTTAGACATTAATGGCTGTGTGTTGAGTTATTTTGAGGGGACAGCAAATTTACACTGTTATACAAGCCGTACACTCACTACTTTACATTGTAGCAAAGTGTAGTTTCTTCGGTGTTGTCACATGAAGAGATATAATAAAATATTTACAAAAATGTGAGGGGTGTACTCAATTTTGTGAGATACTGTAGATGTAAAGCCAAGCAATAAAATATCATATCATCTTTAACATGTTATTGAAATTTCAATAGTAATTTTGATTTTTTAACCTCTTAACACCGACTCCAGGTGCCGCTTTAAGTGGCTTTTAACGCCTGGATTCTATATCATGTAACTGCTGTGGTTAGCTCTCATGGTGTTCAGAAGCCCTGGCAGATCTGTCCATTACATCTCAGTTAATGTACTGGGAGTGTCCAGTGAGACTGCTCTTAGCCCACAACCTTAAGCCAGTATGGCCACATACTGTATGTGCAGCGGCTGGGCATTAAGGTGGTTTTACAGCCTAAAATTTTTTACCTAAATGCATTCTCTGCATTAAGGTAAAAAATATTTTAGTATGTGTATCGCCCCCTCGCCCCCTTATGTGTACCTGGGCTGGGTCACAATACAGTCCTGTGCCTGAGAGCAGTGTGCTCTCGCAGGCTTTGCTGAGAGTCAGATTTCTCAGTTAAAGTATTTGTTAACCCCCCCCCCAAAAAAAATAGAGATCCTGGACCATTAAAGCAGATTAAACAGTACAGTGCTTATGCTGCATAATCTTCCCCCATCTATGGTCAGCGTACGTCCCTTCGTTATCTGCAGCCCTGCTCTGCTCTCCTCTCTCCCCCTCACCCCTCCCTGCCTATCAGCTCCTTGTTGTGTGTCTCCGTTCCCGCACCCCCCCCCCCCGCCGCTATTAGTAGAAATAAAAAATTCTAAATGGTCCCTGCCAGCCCCTCTATTATAGATTGATATACCACACTGTATTAGTTTTTTTATACAACAGGGGCTTGTAAATACCGATAAAGCAAGATCTTCAGGCCAGTCATGTAACTCTTGGCCAGTTTCCAGGGCTAATGCAGGAGGGGCTGAGTGACCATGTGATCTCCCCAGCTGACATCAGAGGGAGATCTCAGCCCCTCCTGCAGTATCCATGTATACAGTGGCCGTGAGTCACGTGACTGGCCTGAAGATCACTCTAAATCGGTATTTACAAGCCTCGTTTTTAAGACATATACAGTGTAATTTGCCTGCAACAGAGGGGCGGGCAGTGTTTTTTTTTGTATGGGTTAACAAACACTTAAAGCCCTGTGATGAGTGAGTGGGGGCGGCTTCCTATAGTGACACACTGAGAAGAGGAGAAGCTAGGAACCCTGGTGGAGGACCCCAGAAGCGGAGGTTTAGGGGCCGCTCTGTGCACTACCATTACACAACACAGAGCACTTAAGTATAACATGTTTGTTATTTTAAAATAAAAAAAGGCTTTACAAATGCTTTAGAGACCACTTTTCTTGCTGGGGCATATATGTCCAACAAGAGGTTAATCTGCAGCTTTCATTAGAATACCTGGGGATCCAGCCATGATGGTTCTTGTTTAGGCACTTATTCCTGCATTGCCATTCTATAATTTGTAAGGCTATAAGCAGCCCTGTAATGTCCATTGCACAGGCATGGTCTGCTGTTTTTGCCATCAGAAAGCCTGCCATGACAAATGCCATGCAGGAGACACTGAAATGCATGTACTTATTTAGCAGTGTAAATTTGCTGTCCCCTCAAAATAACTCAACACACAGCCATTAAAGTCTAAACCGCTGGCAACAAAAGTGAGTACACCCCTAAGTGAAAATGTCCAAATTGGGCCCATTTAGCCATTTTCCCTCCCCAGTGTCATGTGACTCGTTAGTGTTACAAGGTCTCGGATGTGAATGGGGAGCAGGTGTGTTAAATTTTATGTTATCGCTCTCGATCTCTCATACTGGTCACTGGAAGTTCAACATGATACCTTATGGCAAAGAACTCTCTGAGGATCTGAAAAAAAGAATTGTTGCTCTACATGAAGATGACCTGGCTATAAGAAGATTGTCAAGACCCTGAAAGTGAGCTGCAGCATGGTGGCTAAGACCATACAGAGGTTTAACAGGACAGGTTCCACTCAGAACAGGCCTCGCAATGGTTGACCAAAGCCAGACACCACCCTTTCTTTTTGACCTATTCTCTGTCCCTTGTATTCCACTTGCTTCCACCCAAAGTGTCAGGAGTATACAGCTCATCATCACAGGACAGAGTATATAGCCCCAGAATCACAGAACAGGAGTATACAGCCCAGCATCACAGGACAGAATATACAGCGCCGCATCACAGGACAGAGTATATAGCTCAGCTTCACAGATCAGGGTGAACAGCTCAACCTCACAAATCAGGGTATATAGCTCAGTCTCACAGATCAGGGTATATAGTTCAGCCTCACAGATCAGGGAATACAGCTCAGCCTCACAAATCAGGGTATATAGCTCAGCCTCACAGATCAGGGTATATAGATCAGGCTCACAGATTAGGGTATATAGCTCAGCCTCACAGATCAGGATATATAACTCAACATCACAGATCAGGGTATATAGCTCAGCCTCACAGATCAGGGTATATAGCCCAGCCTCAGAGATCAGGGTATATAGCTCAGCCTCACAGATCAGGATATATAACTCAACATCACAGATCAGGGTATATAGCTCAGCATTACAGATCAGGGTATATAGCTCAAAATCACAGATCATGGTATATAGCTCAGAATTACAGACCAGGGTATATAGCTCAGAATTACAGATCAGGGTATATAGCTCAGTATTACAGATCAGGGTATATAGCTCAGCCTCACAGATCAGGGTATATAGCCCATCATTAAAGATAAGGGTATATAGCTCAACATCACAGATCAGGGTATATAGCTCAGCCTCACAAATCAGGGTATATAGCTCAACATCACAGATCAGGGTATACAGGTCAGCATTACAGATCAGGGTATATAGCTCAGCATTACAGATCAGGGTATATAGCTCAACATCACAGATCAGGGTATATAGCTCAGCATTACAGATCAAGGTATATAGCTCAGCATTACAGATCAGGGTATATAGCTCAACATTACAGATCAGGGTATATATGAGGATGAGGATGATCATCATTATCCTCATCCTTATCATTGTATAGTACACCTGTCATCGCTATTCTGAAGGAAGTGTGTGTGGAGCGGAGGGGTGGCTCAGAGCTGTTAGTAAGCTTACTCAGCTAGGACTCGGAGGTGAGGAGAGGGAGACTGAGCCTGAGGCCCGCAGCACCATTAGCTTTACCTACCATTACCGTGCTGTTTAGCTCAGGCCGGCTTCCACCACGCATCGGTCACACAGTCTCAGAGTCCACTCCACAGCACAGTGAGCCAGCCGGGAAACTGGAAGTGACGCAGTGGTGCCGCAAAAAGCACCGCCCAGTCGTCCTCTAGTCCCCGCCAAATAAAAAAAGGACAAGATCCAGAGACAAATCATTGTAGAGTGGGGGTGTTTGCGGGCGCATCGCTTGCTCCCCGAACACTCCCTAAACACGGGCAAATCAGCTTCCCAGTTGCAATCAGCTTATTGCAAGCTGGGAAAGCTTCCCATAGACTGCTGTGTGTCTGGCGCCTGGACACTCCTAAAGTGAAAAGCTTGAGGGGGGGAGGCAGCCCCCTTGCGCCCCCTGTATTGATGGGCCGCCACTGCTGTAAACTTAAATGTACCAAAATGCCAGAGTGAATAGAGTGAAAGCACCATCCCTTGGTTCCACCCTCTATCCACCTCCCAGCACCACTTCTTTTATAGAATACAGAATCAAGTATCTTTTTGTGGTGTTAAGTAAATTGTGTGAAATGTGTTGACAAGAAAAGCAGTGAAATACAGTATTGTGCAAAAAGTTTAGGCAGGTGTCAAGGAATGCTGTAAAATAAGAATGCTTTAAAAATATATATTTTAAAAGTAGAACTATAAGCCAAACTTTTCCTTCTTCATTTTGGACAGAGCAATGAAGGGTTATAACTCCTTACTTCTTAGGGTACAGAAAAATGGAAGCAGGTGCTCTGGACTGATGCGTGAAATAGGTCAATTTGAAATATTTGGCTGTAGCTGGAGGCAGTTTGCTATTGTAGAGCAGTACAATAATGTGTGTCTGCTGACAACAGTGAAGCTGGTTGAGGTTCCGTACAAGTTTGGGGCTGCATTTCTGCAAATAGAGTTGGAGATTTAGTCAGGATGAATGGTGCCCCCAATGCTGAGAAATACAGGCAGATAATTATCCATCTTGCCATACCATCAGGGAAGCGCGTGATTGGCCCCAAATATATTCTGCAGCAGGACAACGATCCCAAAAATACACCAATGTCATTAAAGGGGTTGTAAACCCTCGTTTAACCCTCGGGGAAGTTTATTCAGAGCAAAACCAATGTTTTGTTTCCTTGACTGTTGTCACCCTTATATTTACCAATCTGTGACCCTAAAAATATACGTATATGATAAGTGCACAACAACTGTTTCTTTGCAAAGTCTTCCATGAATGAACTTTTTCTCTCCTGTGCCTCCTTTTTTCACCTCATTTTTTGGCTAATTCAGTAGCCTAAATGGAAATTAGCAAAACCATACTAAGCACAAGCACTTTTTTCCTAAATGGAGCTAACAAACTGTCAATATAAATAAGTTGTGTATATGCAGGCCAAACTTTTTATTTTACTGAACCAGTATAGCACATTTATATCCTTTTCTGATTAAAAAAGCCTTTAATTACTAAACATACTTATTTGAGTTAATTTGTATGCATGGGATGGATGTAAGCTGTGTATGGCTGGGTATTGTGGACACTGGTGTCTCATTAAGACTCTCTTTGTCTTAATTTTAATTATTTGTGTTTGAGGAGGGTATTTATACATACATTTTTCTATATAATTAATATATGGTGGATATTAAATAAAGATTATTAGTCCCTAAACCGGTGTATCCTCTTTGAAGAATATCTTTGGGAACCTTTCCCGTTTTTTGTGTATAGAATGCATTAAGGTGAAAAACCATGAGGGCTTACAACCCCATTAAGAACTATCTTCAGAGTAAAGAAGAACTAATGCCGTGTACACACGGTCGGACTTTTCATCTACAAAAGTCCGACAGTCCGTCCGACAGACTTTCGACTGACTTTTTGCGGACTTTCAACAGACTTTCTAACGACCAGACTTGCCTACACACGATCACACCAAAGTCCGACGGATTCATATGTAATGACGTACTGTACACCGGACTAAAATAAGGAAGTTGATAGCCAGTAGCCAATAGCTGCCCTAGCTTGGGTTTTTGTCCGTCGGACTAGCATACAGACGAGCGGATTTCTGGGCCCGGCGGAGTTACGACGTAAAGATTTGAAGCATGTTCCAAATCTAAAGTCCGTCAGATTTGCGACTGGAAAAGTCCACTGAAGGTCCGGTGAAGCCCACACACGATCAGATTGTCCGCCGGATTTGGTCCGTCGCGTCCGTCGGAAAAGTCTGGTCGAAAAGTCCGACCGTGTGTACGCGGCATTAGAGTCTTGGAAGTGATGGTTGGCCCCACAGAGCCCTGATCTCAACATCATCGAGTCTGTCTGGGATTACATGAAGAGACAGAAGAATTTTGGGCAGCCTACATCCACAGAAGATCTGTGGTTAATTCTCCAAGATGTTTGAAACAAGGTACCTTCTGAGTTCCTTGAAAAACTGTGTGCAAATGTACCTAGATGCTGCTTTGAAGCCAAAGAGTGATCACACCAAATATTTGTTTGATTTGGATTTCTCTTCTGTTCATTTACTTTTCACTTTGTTAATTGATACAAATAAACTATTAACACTTTTACTTCCGAAAGCATTCTCAATTTACAAAATTTCTTCATACCTGCCTAAAGTTCTTTGCCCAGTATTGTTGATAATCGGTTGAATAACCCTCCCCCCATCAAAATTATTCCTCTCCTAGAAACAATAGACCCCCCAAGCAACAATGGATCCAGCTATCAGCAATAGACACACACCAGGAACAATAGATCCCTCAGCAACCATAGACCGCAGCAGCAACAATAGTTCTCACAGCAGCCAGCATGATTAGGACCCCCAGCAGCAACAGTAGACCGCTCACTCAACAGTAAATCCCTCCCTCCAAAAATTGACCCCCAGCAACTTGAGACCCCCTACAACAATAGATCCCCTACCAGCAACAATAGACCCCCCAAAACAAAGGATTCCATAGCAGTCAGCATCAATAGATCCTCCAGCACACCCCAGCACTCTATATCATTACATACATTTAGTGCTGGAGGCGCCAAAACTGCATTCTCCCATGTTCCAGCTAAAAAAAAGCCTTGTCTACACTACACGAGCCAAAGCAAAAAAAACAAGGCACTCTATATGAATTACTTGAGCTTGTTCTAAGACAACAACCAGGTAGCCCTTCACTTGCTACTGTGCAAAACATACCTGCTCAAGAATGGGTCATCACATTTTATTTATCAGGGCAGAATCTGAAACTCAACCTTTGTTTCCTAGTGCAGTTATCCCAATGCCTAACATTTTTAGCCAACACTGCAGCCTCTTGTTGCATATAGAGATGAGGTTATGCATTCACCAAACTCATCTCTAACCTGAACTATGTTCTCCCACTATTTTGTACAATGCTGTGGATCGGGTCATTCTCCACCCCATAGCTCATAGAAGCTGTGAGCAGGGAATGACCCAGCATGAAGCTCATTGGAGTACAAAAAAGTGGGAGATTGAGGTTCAGGATAGAGATCAGTTCGGAGGATGCCTGAGCTCATCTCTATATGGAACAAGGCTTTTTTTCTATTCTGTGATACTTTCTCATATGAGTTTGGGTGCATCTACTATGGACATAGAAAGGGGCAGTTCTTGAAACAGAGAGTACACTGCTACAATGGAATTGCTTATTTGCCATTTATATGCTCCATTTTATTTATCCCTGGGGAGTGTTCATTTTCATGAAATATCTGATTTATGTGTGAGATTACTTTATAAGCAATACCTGCAAGTAAGTTTAGATAAATATGGCAGATTATGGAACTGCCTGAGTCACATTTGTTAGCTTAGTGTAAGATTCCACAGAAAAGAAACGAGATGGATGAGATTAGGTTAAAACAGTTCAGGGGTGGATCACCTGGCAGTCTGCGCTGTTTTCTTCTATAAAGGACAACCCAAACCGCATATAATCCCAGTTCACACATGAGTCACATTATTTAACTATTTTAATTAACTCTAGCTAGTAAATATTATTTAATTACACATCAACTATTTTGCTAACAACTGTTATTAAAGAAAATGCAGTAAATAGAGATCTAGTTTACACTGTAAAAGCCAGTGCGTGGATCATGAGTAATCGAACTCAGTTGAGTAACCAATTTCACATGAACAGACTTTATTCCCCATCTATTAGAAATGAGTAAAGCAATACACACGTCACAATTAATGCAGAGGATCTGGAGTTTCTGATACTTTCCAGGAGAGGTTCTAGGGACTGTAGCAGTGTGCAGACGGTAAAGCTGAACTCTAGGCAGATAAAGAAGATAGAATAATGCAGCTCTGTAACCATTAACACATCATTGAATATACTGTATTTTTAAAAGCATGTAGAGTAAATACCGGAAATTAAAGCGGAGTTCCACCCACTTTTACAACTCTTCAGCATCCCTCACTAAACTGTGCACTGTAAACGAATTGGATATATTTTTTCTTTTTTTCAGCACCTACTGTATATCTGCTGTATTCATTTTTCACTTCCTCCTCCCTGGCCGTGGCCCATTTCCTGTTTGCAATGCCTTCTGGGAAGGGGCGGCAACTTCCTCCGACACTGCCGTTGCTATGGAAACCTGACCTGAAACCTATTACATTGCTTGTGCTGCAGTGAGCATGTGCGAGATCTGCAAGGATGAGATCCAGGAAGAAATACAGTCTGGCTTCAGATGCCCACACTTAAGATGGCCACGGCCTGCTGTAAGTTTATAAAATAACAAACTACTGCTATAAACTAACAAAACAGACCTTAGTTTACAGACTAACTTTACTAGAATACATTAAGCTTGTGTATTATAGCGGTATTTTTATTTAAAAAGTATAATTTCGTCCGGAACACCACTTTAAACTGATGTCAGCTAGTAATTAGTTCTGTATAAACCCAGTTTTGGACTAAATTTTGCTTGTTCAGGGGTAAAGATTCAATCCAAACTTTCGGGATATTCGTCATGAATTTCAGAGTACCTATCACAGCCCATCAGAGTACCTGTCACCAGCATCTGAGTACCTGTCTCTGCCCATCAGAGGTACCTGTCACAGCCCATCCAATTACCTGTCACAAGCATCTAAATAACTGTCACCACCCATCAGAGTACCTGTCACAGCCCATCAGAGTACCTGTCACATGCATTTGAGTACCTGTCACTGCCCATCAGAGTACCTGTCACTGCCCATCAGAGTACCTGTCACAGCCCATCAGAGTACCTGTCACCAGCATCTGAGTTCCTGTCACCGCCCATCAGAGTACCTGTCACCGCCCATCAGAGTACCTGTCTCCACTCGTCAGAGTACCTGTCACCGCCCATCAGAGTACCTGTCACAGCCCATCAGAGTACCTGTCACAGCCCATCAGAGTACCTGTCACCACTCATCAGAGTACCTGTCACCAGCATCTGAGTACTTGTCTATGCACGTCAGAGTACCTGTCACCGTCCATCAGAGTACCTGTCACCACCCATCAGAGTACCTCTCACAGCCCATCAGAGTACCTGTCACCAGCCTCTGAGTATCTGTTACTGCCCATCAGAGTACCTATCAGAGCCCTTTAGAGTACCTGTCAGCAGCATCTGAGTACCTGTCACCACCCATCAGAGTACCTGTCACCAGCATCTGAGTAGCTGTCACTGCCCATCAGAGTACCTGTCACAGCCCATCAGAGTACCTGTCACAGCCCATCAGAGTACCTGTCACCACTCATCAGAGTACCTGTCACCAGCATCTGAGTACTTGTCTATGCACGTCAGAGTACCTGTCACCGTCCATCAGAGTACCTGTCACCACCCATCAGAGTACCTCTCACAGCCCATCAGAGTACCTGTCACCAGCCTCTGAGTATCTGTTACTGCCCATCAGAGTACCTATCAGAGCCCTTTAGAGTACCTGTCAGCAGCATCTGAGTACCTGTCACCACCCATCAGAGTACCTGTCACCAGCATCTGAGTAGCTGTCTCTGCTTGTCAGAGTACCTGTCACCGCCCATCAGAGTACCTGTCATGAGCATCTGAGTAACTGTGACCACCCATCAGAGTGCCTGTCACCAACATCTGAGTAGCTGTCACTGCCCATCAGAGTACCTGTCATAGCCCATCAGAGTATCAGTCACCAGAATCTGAGTACCTGTCACTACCCATCAGAGTACCTGTCACCAGCATCTGAGTACCTGTCTCCACTCGTCAGAGTATCTGTCACCGCCCATCAGAGTACCTGTCACCGCCCATCAGAGTACCTGTCACAGCCCATCAGAGTAACTGTCACAGCCCATCAGAGAACATGTCACAAGCATCTGAGTAACTGTCACCACCCATCAGAGTATCTGTCACCGCCCATCAGAGTACTTGTCACCGCCCATCAGAGTACCTGTCACCGCCCATCAGAGTACCTGTCACAGCCCATCAGAGTACCTGTCACCAGCATCTGAGTAACTGTCACTGCCCATCAGAGTACTTGTCACTTCCCATTAGAGTACCTGTACATGCCCATCAGAGTACCTGTCACAACCCATCAGAGTATCAGGCACCAGAATCTGAGTACCTGTCACCACCCATCAGAGTACCTGTCACCAGTATCTGAGTACCTGTCTCTGCTCGTCAGAGTACCTGTCACAGCCCATCAGAGTACCTGTCATGAGCATCTGAGTACCTGTCACAGCCCATCAGAGTATCAGTCACCAGCATCTGAGTAACTGTCACCACCCATCAGAGTGCCTGTCACCAACATCTGAGTAGCTGTCACTGCCCATCAGAGTACCTGTCATAGCCCATCAGAGTATCAGTCACCAGAATCTGAGTACCTGTCACTACCCATCAGAGTACCTGTCACCAGCATCTGAGTACCTGTCTCCACTCGTCAGAGTATCTGTCACCGCCCATCAGAGTACCTGTCACCGCCCATCAGAGTACCTGTCACAGCTTATCAGAGTAACTGTCACAGCCCATCAGAGAACATGTCACAAGCATCTGAGTAACTGTCACCACCCATCAGAGTACCTGTCACCGCCCATCAGAGTACTTGTCACCGCCCATCAGAGTACCTGTCACAGCCCATCAGAGTACCTGTCACCAGCATCTGAGTAACTGTCACTGCCCATCAGAGTACTTGTCACTTCCCATTAGAGTACCTGTACATGCCCATCAGAGTACCTGTCACAACCCATCAGAGTATCAGGCACCAGAATCTGAGTACCTGTCACCACCCATCAGAGTACCTGTCACCAGTATCTGAGTACCTGTCTCTGCTCGTCAGAGTACCTGTCACAGCCCATCAGAGTACCTGTCATGAGCATCTGAGTACCTGTCACAGCCCATCAGAGTATCAGTCACCAGCATCTGAGTACCTGTCACCACCCATCAGAGTACCTGTCACCAGCATCTGAGTACCTGTCTCCGCTCGTCAGAGTACCTGTCATCGCCCATCAGAGTATTTGTCACACCCCATCAGAGTACCTGTCACCAGTATCTGAGTACCTGTCTCTGCTCGTCAGAGTACCTGTCCCCACCCATCAGAGTACCTCTCACAGCCCATCAGAGTACCTGTCACCAGCATCTGAGTATCTGTCACCTCCCATAAGAGTACCTGTCACTGCCCATCAGAGTACCTATCACAGCCTTTTAGAGTACCTGTCACCAGCATCTGAGTACCTGTCACTGCCCATCAGAGTACCTGTCACCGCCCATCAGAGTACCTGTCTCCACCCATCAGAGTACCTGTCACAGCCCATCAGAGTACCTGTCACTAGCATCTGAATACCTGTCATCGCCCATCAGAGTACTTGTCACTGCCCATTAGAGTACCTGTCCCCGCCCATCAGAGTACTTGTCACAGCCCATCAGAGTATCAGTCACCAGAATCTGAGTACCTGTCACCACCCATCAGAGTACCTGTCACCAGCATCTGAGTACCTGTCTCTGCTCGTCAGAGTACCTATCACTGCCCATCAGAGTACCTATCACAGCCCTTTAGAGTACCTGTCACCAGCATCTGAGTACCTGTCACCGCCCATCAGAGTACCTGTCACAGCCCATCAGAGTACCTGTCACCAGCATCTGAGTACCTGTCACCGCCCATCAGAGTACTTGTCACTTCCCATTAGAGTACCTGTCAATGCCCACCAGAGTACCTGTCACAGCCCATCAGAGTATCAGTCACCAGAATCTGAGTACCTGTCACCACCCATCAGAGTACCTGTCACCAGTATCTGAGTACCTGTCTCTGCTCGTCAGAGTACCTGTCACCGCCCATCAGAGTACCTGTCACAGCCCATCAGAGTACCTGTCACGAGCATCTGAGTAACTGTCACCATCCATCAGAGTACCTGTCACCAGCATCTGAGTACCTGTCTCCGCACGTCAGAGTACCTGTCACTGCCCATCAGAGTACCTGTCATCGCCCATCAGAGTACCTGTCACAGCCCATCAGAGTACCTGTCACCAGCATCTGAGTAGCTGTCACCGCCCATCAGAGTACCTGTCACCAGCATCTGAGTATCTGTCACCTCCCATCAGAGTACCTATCACTGCCCATCAGAGTACCTATCACAGCCCTTTAGAGTACCTGTCACCAGCATCTGAGTACCTGTCACCGCCCTTCATAGTACTTGTCACCGCCCATCAGAGTACCTGTCACCGCCCATCAGAGTACCTGTCACCGCCCATCAGAGTACTTGTCACAGCCCATCAGAGTATCAGTCACCAGAATCTGAGTACCTGTCACCACCCATCAGAGTACCTGTCACCAGCATCTGAGTACCTGTCTCTGCTCATCAGAGTACCTGTCACCGCCCATCAGAGTACCTGTCACAGCCCATCAGAGTACCTGTCACGAGCATCTGAGTACCTGTCACCGTCCATCAGAGTACCTGTCACCACCCATCAGAGTACCTCTCACAGCCCATCAGAGTACCTGTCACCAGCCTCTGAGTATCTGTTACTGCCCATCAGAGTACCTATCAGAGCCCTTTAGAGTACCTGTCAGCAGCATCTGAGTACCTGTCACCACCCATCAGAGTACCTGTCACCAGCATCTGAGTAGCTGTCACTGCCCATCAGAGTACCTGTCACAGCCCATCAGAGTACCTGTCACAGCCCATCAGAGTACCTGTCACCACTCATCAGAGTACCTGTCACCAGCATCTGAGTACTTGTCTATGCACGTCAGAGTACCTGTCACCGTCCATCAGAGTACCTGTCACCACCCATCAGAGTACCTCTCACAGCCCATCAGAGTACCTGTCACCAGCCTCTGAGTATCTGTTACTGCCCATCAGAGTACCTATCAGAGCCCTTTAGAGTACCTGTCAGCAGCATCTGAGTACCTGTCACCACCCATCAGAGTACCTGTCACCAGCATCTGAGTAGCTGTCTCTGCTTGTCAGAGTACCTGTCACCGCCCATCAGAGTACCTGTCATGAGCATCTGAGTAACTGTGACCACCCATCAGAGTGCCTGTCACCAACATCTGAGTAGCTGTCACTGCCCATCAGAGTACCTGTCATAGCCCATCAGAGTATCAGTCACCAGAATCTGAGTACCTGTCACTACCCATCAGAGTACCTGTCACCAGCATCTGAGTACCTGTCTCCACTCGTCAGAGTATCTGTCACCGCCCATCAGAGTACCTGTCACCGCCCATCAGAGTACCTGTCACAGCCCATCAGAGTAACTGTCACAGCCCATCAGAGAACATGTCACAAGCATCTGAGTAACTGTCACCACCCATCAGAGTATCTGTCACCGCCCATCAGAGTACTTGTCACCGCCCATCAGAGTACCTGTCACCGCCCATCAGAGTACCTGTCACAGCCCATCAGAGTACCTGTCACCAGCATCTGAGTAACTGTCACTGCCCATCAGAGTACTTGTCACTTCCCATTAGAGTACCTGTACATGCCCATCAGAGTACCTGTCACAACCCATCAGAGTATCAGGCACCAGAATCTGAGTACCTGTCACCACCCATCAGAGTACCTGTCACCAGTATCTGAGTACCTGTCTCTGCTCGTCAGAGTACCTGTCACAGCCCATCAGAGTACCTGTCATGAGCATCTGAGTACCTGTCACAGCCCATCAGAGTATCAGTCACCAGCATCTGAGTAACTGTCACCACCCATCAGAGTGCCTGTCACCAACATCTGAGTAGCTGTCACTGCCCATCAGAGTACCTGTCATAGCCCATCAGAGTATCAGTCACCAGAATCTGAGTACCTGTCACTACCCATCAGAGTACCTGTCACCAGCATCTGAGTACCTGTCTCCACTCGTCAGAGTATCTGTCACCGCCCATCAGAGTACCTGTCACCGCCCATCAGAGTACCTGTCACAGCCCATCAGAGTAACTGTCACAGCCCATCAGAGAACATGTCACAAGCATCTGAGTAACTGTCACCACCCATCAGAGTACCTGTCACCGCCCATCAGAGTACTTGTCACCGCCCATCAGAGTACCTGTCACAGCCCATCAGAGTACCTGTCACCAGCATCTGAGTAACTGTCACTGCCCATCAGAGTACTTGTCACTTCCCATTAGAGTACCTGTACATGCCCATCAGAGTACCTGTCACAACCCATCAGAGTATCAGGCACCAGAATCTGAGTACCTGTCACCACCCATCAGAGTACCTGTCACCAGTATCTGAGTACCTGTCTCTGCTCGTCAGAGTACCTGTCACAGCCCATCAGAGTACCTGTCATGAGCATCTGAGTACCTGTCACAGCCCATCAGAGTATCAGTCACCAGCATCTGAGTACCTGTCACCACCCATCAGAGTACCTGTCACCAGCATCTGAGTACCTGTCTCCGCTCGTCAGAGTACCTGTCATCGCCCATCAGAGTATTTGTCACACCCCATCAGAGTACCTGTCACCAGTATCTGAGTACCTGTCTCTGCTCGTCAGAGTACCTGTCCCCACCCATCAGAGTACCTCTCACAGCCCATCAGAGTACCTGTCACCAGCATCTGAGTATCTGTCACCTCCCATAAGAGTACCTGTCACTGCCCATCAGAGTACCTATCACAGCCTTTTAGAGTACCTGTCACCAGCATCTGAGTACCTGTCACTGCCCATCAGAGTACCTGTCACCGCCCATCAGAGTACCTGTCTCCACCCATCAGAGTACCTGTCACAGCCCATCAGAGTACCTGTCACTAGCATCTGAATACCTGTCATCGCCCATCAGAGTACTTGTCACTGCCCATTAGAGTACCTGTCCCCGCCCATCAGAGTACTTGTCACAGCCCATCAGAGTATCAGTCACCAGAATCTGAGTACCTGTCACCACCCATCAGAGTACCTGTCACCAGCATCTGAGTACCTGTCTCTGCTCGTCAGAGTACCTATCACTGCCCATCAGAGTACCTATCACAGCCCTTTAGAGTACCTGTCACCAGCATCTGAGTACCTGTCACCGCCCATCAGAGTACCTGTCACAGCCCATCAGAGTACCTGTCACCAGCATCTGAGTACCTGTCACCGCCCATCAGAGTACTTGTCACTTCCCATTAGAGTACCTGTCAATGCCCACCAGAGTACCTGTCACAGCCCATCAGAGTATCAGTCACCAGAATCTGAGTACCTGTCACCACCCATCAGAGTACCTGTCACCAGTATCTGAGTACCTGTCTCTGCTCGTCAGAGTACCTGTCACCGCCCATCAGAGTACCTGTCACAGCCCATCAGAGTACCTGTCACGAGCATCTGAGTAACTGTCACCATCCATCAGAGTACCTGTCACCAGCATCTGAGTACCTGTCTCCGCACGTCAGAGTACCTGTCACTGCCCATCAGAGTACCTGTCATCGCCCATCAGAGTACCTGTCACAGCCCATCAGAGTACCTGTCACCAGCATCTGAGTAGCTGTCACCGCCCATCAGAGTACCTGTCACCAGCATCTGAGTATCTGTCACCT
Organism: Aquarana catesbeiana; assembly: GCF_042186555.1. Lineage (NCBI taxonomy): Eukaryota > Metazoa > Chordata > Amphibia > Anura > Ranidae > Aquarana > Aquarana catesbeiana. The sequence goes on from NC_133328.1 coordinate 392,031,210, forward strand.
CCCATCAGAGTACCTATCACTGCCCATCAGAGTACCTATCACAGCCCTTTAGAGTACCTGTCACCAGCATCTGAGTACCTGTCACCGCCCTTCATAGTACTTGTCACCGCCCATCAGAGTACCTGTCACCGCCCATCAGAGTACCTGTCACCGCCCATCAGAGTACTTGTCACAGCCCATCAGAGTATCAGTCACCAGAATCTGAGTACCTGTCACCACCCATCAGAGTACCTGTCACCAGCATCTGAGTACCTGTCTCTGCTCATCAGAGTACCTGTCACCGCCCATCAGAGTACCTGTCACAGCCCATCAGAGTACCTGTCACGAGCATCTGAGTAACTGTCACCTTCCATCAGAGTACCTGTCACCTCCCATCAGAGTACCTGTCTCCATATGTCAGAGTAACTGTCACCGCCCATCAGAGTACCTGTCATCGCTCATCAGAGTACCTCTCACAGCCCATCAGAGTACCTGTCACCAACATCTGAGTACCTGTCACAGCCCATCAGATTATCAGTCACCAGCATCTGAGTACCTGTCTCCACACGTCAGAGTACCTGTCACCGCCCATCAGAGTACCTGTCATCGCCCATCAGAGTACCTCTCACAGCCCATCAGAGTACCTGTCACCAGCATCTGAGTACCTGTCACAGCCTATCAGATTATCAGTCACCAGCATCTGAGTACCTGTCCCCACCCATTAGAGTACCTGTCACAGCCCAAAAGAGTGTCAGTCACCAGAATCTGAGTACCTGTCACCACCTATTAGAGTACCTGTCACCAGCATCTGAGTACCTGTCTCTGCTCGTCAGAGTACCTGTCACCGCCCATCAGAGTACTTGTCACAGCCCATCAGAGTACCTGTCACGAGCATCTGAGTAACTGTCACCATCCATCAGAGTACCTGTCACTGCCCATCAGAGTACCTATCACAGCCCTTTAGAGTACCTGTCACCAGCATCTGAGTACCTGTCACCGCCCATCAGAGTACTTGTCACCGCCCATCAGAGTACCTGTCACCGTCCATCAGAGTACCTGTCACAGCCCATCAGAGTACCTGTCACCAGCATCTGAGTACCTGTCACCGCCCATCAGAGTACTTGTCACTGCCCATTAGAGTACCTGTCCCCGCCCATCAGAGTACCTGTCACATCCCATCAGAGTATCAGTCACCAGAATCTGAGTACCTGTCACCACCCATCAGAGTACCTGTCACCAGCATCTGAGTACCTGTCTCTGCTCATCAGAGTACCTGTAACCACCCATCAGAGTACCTTTCACAGCCCATCAGAGTACCTGTCGCGAGCATCTGAGTAACTGTCACCATCCATCAGAGTACCTGTCACCAGCATCTGAGTAACTGTCTCCGCACGTCAGAGTACCTGTCACCGCCCATAAGAGTACCTGTCACCGCCCATCAGAGTACCTCTCACAGCCCATCAGAGTACCTGTCACCAGCATCTGAGTACCTGTCACCGCCCATCAGAGTACTTGTCACAGTCCATCAGAGTAGCTGTCACCAGCATCTGAGTACCTGTCACCGCCAATTAGAGTACTTGTCACCGCCCATCAAAGTACCTGTCCCCGCCTATCAGAGTACTTGTCACCGCCCATCAGAGTACCTGTCACCAGCATCTGAGTACCTGTCACCAGCATCTAAGAGTAGCTGTCACCAGCATGCTGTCACAAGCATCTGAATACCTGCCACCAGCATCTAAGAGTAGCTGTCAACAGCATCTGAGTACCTAAGTATCTGAGTACCTGTCACCGCCAATTAGAGTACTTGTCACCACCAATTTAGAGTACCTGTCCCCGCCCATCAGAGTACCTGTCACCAGCATCTGAGTACCTGTCACTACCCATCAGAGTACTTGTCACCGCCCATCAGATTACCTGTCACCAGCATCTGAGTACCTGTCACCAGCATCTAAGTACCTGTCACCGCCCTTTAGAGTACCTGTCACAGCCCATCAGGGTAGCTGTCACCAGCATCTGAGTACCTGTCACTGCCAATTAGAGTACTTGTCTACGCCCATCAGAGTATTGGTCCCCGCCCATCAGAGTACCTGACACCAGCATCTGAGTACCTGTCACCACCCATCAGAGTACTTGTCACCACCCATCAGAGTACCTGTCACCAGCATCTGAGTACCTGTCACCAGCATCTAAGTACCTGTCACAGCCCATCAGAATATCTTTCACCAGCATCTGAGTAACTGTCACCACCCATGAAAATACCTGTCACCGCCCATCAGAGTACCTGTGACAGCCCATCAGAGTACCCATCACCGCCCATCAAAGTACCTGTCACAGCCCATCAGAGTACCTATCATCAGCATCTGAGTACCTGTCACCGCCCATCAGAGTACCTGTCACCGCCCATCCGAGTGCCTGTCACAGCCCATCAGAGTACCTGTCACCGCCCATCAGAGTACCCCGAGTACCTGTCACCGCCCATCAGAGTACCTGTCATCGCTCATCAGAGTACCTGTCCCCGCCCATCAGAGTACCTGTCACTGCCCATCAGAGTACCTGTCACCAACATCTGACTACCTGTCACAGCCCATCAGAGTATCTGTCACCAGCATCTGAGTACCTGTCACCAGCCCACCAGAGTATCCGAGTGCCTTTCACCAGCCCATCAGAGTACCCGAGAACCTATCACCAGCCCATCAGAGTACCTGAGTACCTGTCACCAGCCCATCAGAGTACCCGAGTGCTTATGTCTAGCTCATCAGAGTACTCTGAGTACCTGTCACCAGCCCACAAGAACAGACGAGTTCTGATCACCAGCCCACCAGAGTACCCAAGTACCTATCACCAGCCCACAACATTACCCGAGTACCGATCACCAGCCCACCAGAGTACCCAAGTACCTATCAGCAGCCCATCAGAATATCCGAGTACCTGTCACCAGCCCATCAGAGTACCCAAGTACCTATCTCCAGCCCATCAGAGTACCTGAGTAGCTATCTCCAGCACATGAGAGTACCCAAATACCTGTCACCAGCCATCAGGGTACCCGAGTACCTGTCACCAGCCCATCAGAGTACCCGAGTACCTGTCACCAGTTGTTGGGTGTTTTCTTTTGAAAATGGGGTAATTTTGTGGGTAATTCCATTGTCCTGGTGCTCCAGGACCTTCAAAAGTGCGCATGTTGGACCTCTTTATGTGGCCAAGCTGTGGAAAAGTCTCACTCATGTGGTATCGCCATACTCAGGACGAGTAGCAGAACGTATTTTGAGGTGTCATTTTTGCTATCTACATGCTATATGTTAGAAAAATCTAATAAATTGACAACTTTCCATGTATTCCAAAAAATGTTGGAAAAAAATGAACCGTTCAAAAAACTCATTATGCCTCAGAGAACATACGTTGGGGTGTTTTCTTTCCAAAATGGGGTAATTTTGTGGATAATGCCATTGACTAGGTGCTCCAGGGCATTCAAAAATGTATTAGATCATTAGGAAATTAGATGTGTAATTTATGCTCCTAGAACGTCTGATGGTGCTCCCTGCATGTCGGACCTCTCTATGTGGCCAGGCTGTGTAAAAGTCTCACACAAGAGGTATCGCCATACTCGAGATGAGTAGCAGAATGCATTTTGGGGTATAATTGGAAGTATGCATATGCAGTGTGTGAGAAATAATTTGTTATGACAATTTTGTGTAAATAAAAAAAAAAATAATAATAATTTCTTAATTTTCTCAAGAATTGTGGGAAAAAATACAGCTTTAAAAACTCGCCATGTCTCTTACGAAATACATTGGACTGTCTACTTTTCATGCAGACCAAATACCAAAGATAAGTAGCAGTAAAAATTTTGGGCCAAATTTATGAACAAAAATTACTTATTTACAAAATTTCATCACAGAAACTAAAAAAAGTGTTTTTTTTTCAAAATTTTTGCTAGTTTTTCACTTATATCGCAAAAAATAAAAAACCCAGTGGTGATTAAATACCACCAAAAGACAGCTATATTTGTGTTAAATTTTGTTTGGGTACATTGTTGCATGACTGAGTAATTGGCATTCAAAGTGCAAGAACACTGAAAGCTGAAAATTGGTCTGGGAAGGAAGGGTGTATAAGTGCCGTGTATTGAAGTGGTCAATCTGGTTATCTGGCCAGTAAGTCTATTGTTTTTCAACAGAACAAGCTGCACTGCAGAGGTAGTGGCTACAGGATTGAGGCAAACCATTTACCACTGCTTACAATGGTTAGGTGTATATATGTATGTAAAACCTTTATCCCAAAAGAAAACAAAACTGTTGCTGTAACTACTTATAAAGTGTTAGTTGGAGTTTGGCTTTAATTTGTTAGTGCATTTAAAAGCAATATGAACATCTAACACTCCCTCAAGATTAACAATGCTGCTGTCCAAAGGTGTCCCTGTTGCTCCTTCATCCAGAGTGTAGGCACACACAAAGCATGTTACTGACCAGATCACCAGTTAAAAATAGAGGGAAAAGCCTAAAAATAAAATTAACGCAGCTTAATTAAACAAGTGGAATAAGAAGCTGATTGGCTACTATGCACAGCTGCACCAGATTTTGCACTCTCCAGTTTTAGAAAACCCACCCCTTTGTGTCTACATACATGTAAGTATTTGGCATTATACTGGTCTGCTGGTATGGGTTGGCCAGAAAGGAACCACTGTGACACAGCTTGCTGTCATTGAACATGCACTGCAATACTGTACATGCAAGCTAAGAATCCATATTTTCATTAAAAGATTTCAAAAGACCAATTATTAAATACTTGATAAAACTGCTCATTCATGCATCCTGTTTGCTGGGATACTAAATTAGACAATTTGTTGGTGGATTAGGTGGAGCTACCATCTTGCTTTCTAGGATCATGCATTTTACAATTTGCCATGAACTGGGTGGATCAGATCATGCACATTCAGGAAAATCAGCCTCAAATTGTGATCTAGCGATTTTCCCTGTGTGTCCCTTACCAGAGCTGCAGAGATTTGTTTCTGAAAGCATTCCCATTGGGTCCCTATCTTCTTGCCCATGTGGGTGTATCCTGATTATGGTCCTACCCATTCCTATGTAGAGAGCTATACTCGAAAGGACCGCTGGGGGCTGCCATGAGTATGACCTCCCATAGGAATTCTGTACCTTAAAGAAAAGGTTTATGGAACAGGGACAGAGGGACGTAGTTCTGTGTGTTACTGCAAGTTTAATGCCATATAGTTCTGTGCGTTAATGCAAGTTTAACACCGTATAGTTCTGTGCGTTACTGCAAGTTTAATACCATATAGTTCTGTGCATTACTGCAAGTTTAATGCTGTATATTTAATAGCGTTACTGCAAGTTCAACGCCATATATTTCATTGCGTTACTGAAAGTTTAACGGCATATAGTTATGTGCATTACTGCAAGTTTAACGCCATATAGTTCGGTGCATTACTGGAAGTTTACGCCATATAGTTCTGTGCATTACTGCAAATTTAACGCTGTATATTTCATTGCTTTACTGCAAGTTTACAAAGACAAGTGTGTCTTGCCTACTTTCAAGCACTATTGTGGGACTGTCATGGTCTGGGGCTGCATGAGTGCTGCCGGCAATGGGGAGCTACAGTTCATTGGGGGAACCATAAATGCCAACATGTACTGTGACATACTGAAGCAGAGCTGATCCTCTCCCTTCAGAGACTGGGCTGCAGGGCAGTATTCCAACATGATAAGGACCCCAAACACACCTCCAAGAAGCTGAGGGTAAAGGTGATGGACTGGCCGAGCATGTCTCCAGACCTAAACCCTATTGAGCATCTGTGGGGAATCCTCAAATGGAAGGTGGAGGAGTGCAAGGTCTCTAACATCCACCAGCTCCGTGATGTCGTCATGGAGGAGTGGAAGAGGACTCAAGCGGCAACCTGTGAAGCTCTGGTGGGTTAAGGCAGTGCTGGAAAATAATGGTGGCCACACAAAATATTGACACTTTGGGCCCAATTTGGACATTTTCACTTAGGGGTGTACTCACTTTTGTTGCCAGTGGGGACAGCAATTTACACTGTTATACAAGCTGTACACTCACTACTTTACATTGTAGCAAAGTGTAATTTCTTCAGTGTTGTCACATGAAAAAATATCATAAAATATTTACAAAAATGTGAGGGGTATACTCACTTTTGTGAGATACTGTATTCCCTCTTTTATTCACAAACTACATTATACATATTTATTGTATTATATTATAGTCAGAACAGAAATATGCCAACTTGAAAAACATACAGGCAGCAAAACCTACAAGCTCAAGGTTTTAAGTGGAAAGGTTGGATTGCACCATTCTTATGTAGGCAATAGGGTGGTGTGGGACTACAGATCTTTCATTTTTTCTTATTGAAAGCTTGGTGTGTTACAGTGTCTGTACTCAATTAGGTGGAGTGTTGTTTTAGCTACCAATCAGATTTAAAGGTGCCTCTGATGTGTTAATGTGATAGGTGATATATCATGTAAAGAAAAAGGGAGTTACATAGCCAGATTTTTGAAGCACACTCACTCCTTGTGTGAATAGCTCATTAAAATTTGGCTGCAATCTAGGTTAAGGTACTTTGTGTGGATTTTCTAGATTTATCACTGCTACATATACTTAAAACCTACTTGTATATGAAAACAAGATAATAATGATATTTGTTTGTATGTGAAGAACCGTTTTGTTTCTTTAGGACAACACCATGCTGTTTACTTTATCAAACTTGAAAGAACGTAACATTAAACTTGATACTGAAAGTCAACTCTGCTTGCTGAAGGTGGGCAAGCAGGAAAATACTGTATGCCCCTGCAATAAAAGGTAGTGGTTGTTTGGGATGACACTGGGGCTGAGAGTATCAACTAGTGACAATATTCAGCACAGCTGATGCTCCAGTTAGTAAGTGACAGGAGGTTGGTAAGCACAACAGTAGCTGCCTGCAGATCTTCCCACTAAGGGAAAGGAGACACCACAGAAACTTAACTATGTTGTGTGAAGGTGCTGGGTGAGCAGGGAACAGTATAAAGGTGGTGGACACGTGGTGGGAAGTGACTTTAAGCTGACAAAGGTGGTGGACAGTGAGTTTACGCTGACAAAGGTAGCTGTGATGCAGAAAATAGAGATCTTTAAGACCAACCCTTCTCCCTTATTAAGTTAGTTAATTCTAGGTCTAGTTCTGTCTGCTTCTACTGAGAATCATGGGGTCCGAGGTACATGAAAGCCCCTGGAGACATTCATTAGTGATGAAACACGAAGGGTGAAGTCACGGCATGTGACGTCATCGTGCACCGACACCGTTTGCAGCCATCTTGATGGCTGGATGTTTACTTTCATCTGTATATGCCATTGTTTCATCCTTGTCGTGTAAGTGCAATATTATATTAGACTACCTTTTGTCTGGATCATACTTCGCTATGAGAAGGCATTTTCCTTTCTCCCACTCTGTTAGATTGTGGTGAGGAATTTGCTGACTTTTTTATCGCTGGATCCTGGAGTGGTGCATACATTGGAGACCGCCAGATTATCCTTACCTGGAATTGAATAACTGCGCTATTTGGCCACTTATCATGATGGCCAAGTTCTCTGGTAATAGGCCACACCTTTGGTGTGTTGGTGATAATGGAGGATTCCTTCCCTTTACGTTTCCATCTCACAGTGACACCTTTATGGATTCAAGCTTATAAACGGATTTTTGTTTCCTGATGTTATACAGACACTTTGTCCACACCTTATAGGTGGTAGTGTGCACTTGCTTTTATTTCTTTTTTATTTCTGAAGACACAGAATGTTGTGTATTACTTGCATATTATGCTAGCTACTGTAGGTTGCTTATACTGTTAGAATCCATGCGCTGATATTTGTGTGTATATTTTTAACATAAGAAGCCTCCAATTTAGCATCATATGTAGGGGTTTAAAAACGAATGAGAAAAATAAAATGTATATCAAAATTGACTGGGTGCTCAGCTGAAAATTTTAAGGGTAAACTATGGGTATGGGTGGACTATGGCAGCTTCGAAGCAGCTGCAGCTGAGCAAACCTAGGAACTCTAATGCCCCGTACACACGGTCGGATTTTCCGATGGAAAATGTGTGATAGGACCTTGTTGTCGGAAATTCCGACCGTGTGTAGGCTCCATCACACATTTTCCATTGGATTTTCCGACACACAAAGTTTGAGAGCAGGATATAAAATTTTCCGACAACAAAATCTGTTGTCGGAAATTCCGATCGTGTGTACACAAATCCGACGGACAAAGTGCCACGCATGCTCAGAATAAATAAAGAGATGAAAGCTATTGGCCACTGCCTCGTTTATAGTCCCGACGTACGTGTTTTACGTCACTGCATTTAGAACGATCGGATTTTCTGACAACTTTGTGTGACCGTGTGTATGCAAGACAAGTTTGAGCCAACATCCATCTGAAAAAATCCTAGGATTTTGTTGTCGGAATGTCCGAACAAAGTCCGACTGTGTGTACAGGGCATAAGGGGTTCACAGCTAAAATGTTGGGGATGACTCTAAAGAAAGTGTAATATAGTGTGTCATTTCTTTTACAGGTTGTTTGTAAAAATTCTTTTTATGTTTATTTTTTTAAACAAACATTGTTTTATCAGATTCAGTGTGGTATGCGGAAAAGTTGCCTTTACTTCCTTGAACGGTATTCAGCTACATAGAGACATTGTAAATGCATTTCACAACTATTACTTTTATCTTACGGTGCTGGTAAGTATTTAACTCCCAGTTCCAGAATTTTGTTTACTTAAACATCATAAGCTAACTCAAAGTTCAGCTTGAAATTCAGTAGAACTGTAAATAAACAATCTAAAGCTGAAATACATAAATAAGTAAATAAACAATCTAAAGCTGAAATACATAAATAAGTAAATAAAGAAATGTTTCCAAAAAGTACTGCTGTATGAAGCTACTTTCACACTGGGGTGAGGGGGGGCGTCAGCGGTAAAGGGGCACTAGTTTAAGAGGTGCTTTTCATTTGTTATAACGGCGCTTTTTGTCCGCTAGTGCTTTTAACCCCCGCTAGCGGCCAAATAAAGGGTTAAAAGCGCTTTGCAGGCACTTTGGTAGTGCTGCCGATTGATTTCAATGGCCATGTATTCACTGCTCCCGCACCGCCCCAAAGATGCTGCTTGCAGGACCTTTTTTTTCCATCCTGCAAGTGCACTGCCCCAGTGTGAAAGCACTCGGGCTTTCACACTGGGGCTGCAAAAGAGGCAGTTTACAGGTGCTTTTCAAAGTGCAAAAACACCTGTAAAATGCCTCAGTGTGAAAGTAGCCGTAGGGAAAAAACATTGTTTTAACAATACAAAGTACAATTTTCAGGTATAAGGTTTCATTGTGTGCATTATTCACACTTAATTTTTGCCCAACTTTTGCCCCAGTTGTTAAAAAGTACAGCTTACAGGTAGGGCGAAATAGTGCCTTGTGATATTCACTGCAGCAGTTTGTGGGTTTATATAACCTTAAAGTGATTGTAAAGTCTTGTATTTTTTCTCTAAAAATAACAAACGTGTTATACTTACCTGCTCTGTGCAATGGTTTTGCACAGGGCAGCCCAGATCCTCCTCTTCTCGTGTCCCTTTTCGGCTCTCCTGACCTCTCCCTCCTGTTGAGTGCCCCCACAGTAAACTGCTTGCTATGGGGGCCGAGTCACAGCTCCCTGTGTCCATTTAGACAAGGAGCCCCGGTTCGCCCTTGCCTCCTCTATCTCCTGATTGGCTAACTGACTTTAAATGACAGCAGCGGGAGCCAATAGCAACACTGCTGTGTCTTAGCCAATCAGGAGGAGAGTCCCGGACAGCTGAGGATGGAGAGAGATAGACATCGCTGGAGAGAAATGGGGCTCAGGTAAGTATTAGTGGGTGCTGGGGTGGCTGCTGCACACAGAAGGTTTTTTATCTTAATGCATAGAATACAACCACTTTAAGGGCCCATTTACACTGTTGTGTTTTACCACACACATTGCATTGCGGTAAGGCTGGGTTCACACTGATGCGAATTGGATGCGGATTTCCCCGCATCCCACTCACATGAAAGGAGCCTGGGACCGATTCTCAATGGAGCCGGTTCACACATCTCCAGGGCGGCTGCAGAGCAAATTGCACAGAGGTCCTGTGCGTCTTTGGCTCCATTTCAGGTCCAAATTCAGCGAAAATTTGGCCCTGATTCATCCCTGAAACTGAGAACAGGGACGCACTGGACCCCTGCTGTGAGCCTCGTCCACACACAGTGTGAACCCAGCCTAAAACAAATGTGTCTATGTCCAACTTCTTCATAATAAAAATCCTGTCCTGTTCCTATTTGAATGTTACAGTTTAGTGCGTTATGAAAAAGAGTGACATGTTCATTTTTTGTACTTTAATGAGTTGAGAGGCCAATAGTGCACCAAAACACCTATAACATGCAGTTTGAAGCATTGACGAGGGGTATTAACAAACTTTGGTCAATGGATGTTAAATCTATCCACTCCAAGTTCTAAATTAAAAACGCATTGGAAATGAGTGAAAAGCATTACACAAAAGAAACACCTGATGACACATGCTCCTGCCTAACAATATAAATTAGCACACGCACAGATCTAAATAAGCCCTAACTAGATGACATTTAATTGCCAGAGCACTTTGTAACATTAACTACTGTTATGGCTTTTTTCCTTGAAATACTGTTTTCAATTTTCTTACTTTTTTGCACCTCAGTGCAGCTGAAAACTATTGTTTTTTCTTGCTCAATTATTTTTTAAAGAATAAAGAACAAAGGTTACATGATAAAGAAGCAATACAGAGGTTGTCCCCTGTGTACAAGAGGGGATGGAGGTTGCTCAGCGTTCTAGTGAAACAGTAGGGGCACAGCCCATTTTGGTAAAACTCAAGTAACAACAATAAGCAACAATAACACAATAAAGCATTAAGAAGCAACTCAGTGTGTACATGACTGGGATGACATGAGTAAGCAGCGGCAGGCTACAGATAGAGGTACATTTGCAATTGACTCCTGTGGGAGAGGGCTAATTATAGGGAGTGCTTAGATTAGATGAGCTGCCAGGTCTAGTGGTATACAGTGAGTTGGTGGTGCCTAGTCTCTGCACAACAGATCAGGTAGACTAATTGGGGATGATAGCCACTCAGGGGAGAGTGATAAGTTTAGGAACGATGGAAAGGAAAAAGAAGAGGGGAGTAGAAAGAGAGAGAGAGTAAAAGGAGGAGGGGTGTTAGATATGAGGAGAGTCATCTGGGGCAAAGGGAGAGAGTAGGAGGGAAGATGGGTGCAGATCCAGTACCTATGAGCAATCAATGTTGGAGAAAAGGTGACTTGGGGAGAAGTAGAGAGTTGTCAAAGTTAAAAACTATTATTTTTTCATTTGAGTTCAATATGCAATATGCAAGCAACCCATGGGATAGTACAAAGGACCATGCTTCACCTGTTTGTAATGCCCCATACACACGGTCGGAATTTCCGACAGAAAAAAGTCTGATGGGAGCTTTTCATCGTATATTCCGACCGTGTGTATGCCCCATCTGACTTTTTACATCGAAAATTCAGACGGACTTAGATAGAGAACATGTTCTATATTTTTCCGACAGAACAAATTCCTATCGGGAAAACCGCTCGACTGTATGCTGTTCCGATGTACCAAAAATGACATATGCTCTGAAGCAAGTACGAGACGGAAGCGCTCAGTGTGAAAAAATATTTTCTAGTGATCTCCATCTATATATATATTTTTTTGTGTCAAGTTATCACAATAACATTATTATTTTGTATTTTGTATTTTTTTGTATTTTTTAACCTCAAGGAGGTTGGTGTCCCTTGTTAATTTGACATTGTCTTTTTGAAATGTACCTGCCTACTCACAAACAAACTGTCCTTTTTGTAGAAAAACACATAGGCAAGTATTTTCAGAAAATAAAATATCCATTTATTCTGGGTAACAAAATAAAGAGGAAGGCAATGCTGGAGAAACTTTTGGAATTTGCAAAGCCTTTTGGCCCCCAGGGCAGACATCAAGTCTGTGTAAAATAAAATTGTTAGCTTGAGGAGTCCATATAATTTTGAGCCCAATCTGGTCCAGGACTCCCAGAGATCAGGACCAGCAGCAGATGACATATATGTCCCCAGGCTGTGATACAACACCAGCCTGCGTCTTTTGCCTTCCTTGGAGTCTGTGGCTCTGGAGGTGGACTTGTGGCAGGAAGAGGAGGATGGGCGAGCTCACATACGTGGCTGTTCTCAATCAGCTGGCCCCTCAACCCCTTCTGCAGGACCTGAATAATGGCAGAACAGGTCTCTGGAATAATGATCCCCAGAGCCTGGGGGGAGATGCCTGTAGAAAACTTGAGGTCCTGTAGACATCTTCCAGTCGCCAAGTACCGCAACATGATGACTAGCCTCTGCTCCGGAGTAATGGCTTGCTGCATGCAGGTGTCCTGCCTGCTAATATAAGAGGTGAGCAAAGCCAACCGATGGTGAAAAATGGCGTCCGTCATCCTGAAAAAGTTCCTGAAATCATCAGGATTATTCTCCTGGATCTCAAGCAGCAAAGGCATATGAGAGAATTGGTCACGCTGGAGTAACCAATTCTTGGTCCATAAACTCCTCCTTGCCCTGTTCATGGACTGAGCTTGGGTCAAAGCTAGAACCCCAACACCAAGCCCCCACACAGCACGAACTCCACGACGAGTACGTACCCAAAACATGGCTTCAAAACGGTCGGCTGGTCAGAACGAACTAACAGAACGCACTGAAGAACAGCAAGGCCTGTGAAGAGCGAGCTGAAAACCAGAAACGAGCGGACAAGAACGCACTGGAAAACAGATACAAACTGACTGCACGCACTGAAGAACAGATACAAACCCACAAGCACAAACTGAAGAGCAGTAACAATCTGAAAAGCATGAATCTGAAAAGAGCAAATCATCTCTCACCAAACTTCTACTAACACGAGATAAACACAAGATTAGCAGAAGGAGCCCAAAGGGTGGTGCACTGGCTATTGAACTTCCGTTTTCTAGCCCCGTCGTACATGTTGTACGTTACCGCATTCTTGTCGGTCGGAATTTGGTGTGACTGTGTGTATGCAAGACAGCTTGAGCGAAATTCCGTCAGAATTCCTTCGGAAAAACCTTCAGAGTTTATTCTGACGGCAAAACTGGTCGCGGGGAAAAGGGCATAATAGTTCTCTATTGTAGGTTTGCTATTGGATAGTGCAGCTGGGATTCTCCCGTAGCAACAAGCCACCATTGGTTTAAAATGATAGGCCTTCGGCCTGTGCTTTCTGAGCCCATTTAATGCATTTGTTACCCAAGCATGTCAAATTCCTAATATGTGCCTGCTATACCGTGAACTTTTATGAAAAAGTCTCCTGTTCTCTTTTTATTGCTTTGTTTGTGTGAAATCCCTGGTGTTCCTGCCAGTCCCTCTGCTTTCCTAATAAAAACTGACCACACTAAGCAGGAGAGCACAGCGTGGTTAGTTTTCTAGCTGTGCTGAGAACTCAGCCTGCTTTCCTCCAATGATCAAATTTGTTCTGACACACCCCACCTGCACAGCCATTCACTGTGAAGCTCAGGGACTCCCACACCATTTTTTAAAAAAAATGTGGTTCCCCTTAATATCCATACCAGACTTGAATGGCCTGGTATGAAATTTGGGAGGACCCCCGCGCATTTTTTTTTTAATTTTGGTTCGGGGTTTCCCTTAATATTCATAGTCTGGTAATGGACTGTGGGGGAATCCCATGTCGTTTTTTTCAATGACTTTTATGTGTATTGCCGGGACCAACAATTCATTATAGCCACAAGTACTTTTAAATGACTTTTTTTCCTTTAGAAATTTCATTTTGCTCTCAAACTGTTCTAAACACGGGAAACATGCGCCACTTTACAGGCATACTATAGACACCCCCAGGCACAAAATTTAAAGGAATATTTCACTTTTATTGTTTCACTTTAAGAATTATTAAAATTTTAAAGGAATCATTTTATTTCACAGAAATACACATTGTAATGCAGAATTATATAATGAGAATGATAAATATAAAAGCATATAAAGGTATATAGCATGAAAACATTATTCATAATTCCAACATCTAGATATTGGCTGTCAAGGGGCTACAAAATCTCTGTAAGCGTACTGATCCCAACACACACATTCCTGTTGAAATAGCTGTGCAAATGAGTGCCAGCGGTTGCTTGGACTGAGACTGTTCTTAACCACTTAAGCCCCGGACCATTTTGCTGGCCAAAGACCAGAGCACTTTTTGCGATTCGACACTGTGTCGCTTTAACTGACAATTGCGCAGTCATGCGACGTGGCCCCAAAACAAAATTGACGTCCTTTTTTTCCCACAAATAGAGCTTTCTTTTGGTGGTATTTGATATAAGCGACAATTTTGAAAAAAAAACGCATTATTTTTTACTTTTTGCTATAATAAATATCCCCCAAAAATATATAAAAAAACATTTTTTTCCTCAGTTTAGGCCGATATGTATTCTTCTACATATTTTTGGTAAAAAAAAAATCGCAATAAGCATTTATTGATTGGTTTGCGCAAAAGTTATAGCGTCTCCAAAATAGGGGATAGTTTTATGGCATTTTTATTAATCATTTCTTTTTCTACTAGTAATGGTAGCAATCTGCGATTTTTATCGTGACTGCAACATTATGGCGGACACATAGGACAATTTTGACACATTTTTGGGGCCATTGTAATTTTTACAGCGATCAGTGCTATAAAATTGCACTGATTACTGTAAAAATGACAATGGCAGTGAAGGGGTTAACCACTAGGGGGCTAGGGAGGGGTTAAGTGTGTCCTAGGGATGTGTTCTTACTGTGGGGGGGGGGGGGGGGGGCTGTGTGTGACTCATCACTGATCATAGCTCCCGATCACAGGGAGCTATGATCAGTGGAAAAAAGGGAGAAAAGAAACTGCACTTAGGTGAAGTGTATAAAATAATAATAAGTAAATGAGCTGCAATTCCTCTATGCAACATAAACACAGTGAAAATAGAATTGGGAAAATCGGAATTGCGCTAGAAAGGACTCGTGACCATACATATGATCACCAATCCACAGTATTCCTAAAATATGTGAATAAGCAAATTAAGCAAAAACTATATAAAGGTGATGACAAAGTGACAGTCCATCAAATATACATTGCTTGATGTGAAATAATAAAAATAATAGGCAAAAGTCCATGTGCATAAAGTGAATATAAATCACCCATGTGATAAATAAAAGTCCATGTGAATTATGATTCCTTCTGCATATAGACACGAGTGCTTGATCCACCACCGTAGGTAAACAATGGCCGCTTACCGGAAACTCATGATCCCCCACTACAGAGGATCAGAGAAAGCTGTTTACGGGGATGATTATCCGGATCACAACCATTGAACCAGGAGCCTTGGAATGTGATGGCACATCAAAGACCTCAATGCCGTAGCGAAGGTATTCAAACTGACAGGTAATGGGACACCAACCCGCAGCAGAGTAGATATAATCATGAAAAATAGAAAGGCTCCAATAGTGTAAAACCGTTAACTTTTATTAAAATATGTAAACAAAAAAGGATGCGCTCACATGCTGATAGTTTATAATAAGCGCCTGAAAATGTCTGGAGCGCCGGCCGGAAGCTCACAGACAACCCGTCCTACTGGTAACCGCAGCAGCGATGAGAGGTGACGCGTTTCGTACTAGAGTTATGCCGCGTACACACGGTCGGACTTTTCGTCTACAAAAGTCCAACGGACGCCGACGGACTAAAGCTGGCTGGTAATCCGATCGTGTGTGGGCTTCTCCGGACTTTCAGCAGACTTTTTCAGCCTCAAATCCGACGGACTTTAGATTTGAAACATGCTTCAAATCTTTACGTCGTAACTACGACGGACCCCAAAATCCGCTCGTCTGTGTGCTAGTCCGACGGACAAAAACCCACGCTAGGGCAGCTATTGGCTACTGGCTATGAACTTCCTTATTTTAGTCCGGTGTACGTCATCACGTAAGAATCCGTCGGACTTTTGTGTGGTCGTGTGTAGACAAGTCCGTTCGTTAGAAAGTCTGCTGCAAGTCCGCCGAAAGTCCGCCGGAAGTCTGTCGGACAGGCTGTCGGACTTTTGTAGACGAAAAGTCTGACCGTGTGTACGCGGCATTAGAGTTAGATGTTTTTATTCACTTTCATATACAAACACTTTTTTATTCATTTTTTAGGTGTATTTGCTGGCCACTGGTGCTTAACAGTTGCCGCTTTTTTTGTGTCTTTTATATAATGACACAGATATGTACAAACTTATTTAGTGCCCACCTGTGACGCTATTTTGTCATGTTATTGGGATTTATTTTATGTTTCCCTGATTTTTGACCCTATAGTCTGTTTTTAATTAGGAAGGCTCCATCCTCCCCGTTTGATGGATTGGACCCTTACTTACTGTGGGTGCACCTGCGCACTCCGAGCCACCCATTGTCTAGGACTTAGACGTATTGCGCATGTCCGCCGATGCAATGGAACTCAGAGTGAGGCTTGGCTAGGTCGTTGTGCTACAAAGGGAGGTGACGCGACGCGCCGCCCGTGCCCCTGGATGACGTAACTCTAGTACGAAACGCCGCGTAGGGTGGACCGACGCGTCCGCGTCACCTCTTATCGCTGCTGTGGTTGTCTGTGAGCTTCCGGCCAGCACTCCAGACATTTTCAGGCGTTTACTATATACTATCAGCATGTGAGTGCATCCTTTTTTGTTTACATATTTTAATAAAAGTTAACGGTTTTACACTATTGGAGCCTTTCTATTTTTCATGATTATATCTACTCTGCTGCGGGTTGGTGTCCCATTACCTGTCAGTTTGAATACCTTCACTACGGCATTGAGGTCTTTGATGTGCCATCACATTCCAAGGCTCCTGGTTCAATGGTTGTGATCCGGATTATCATCCCTCTAAACAGCTTTCTCTGATCCTCTGTAGTGGGGGATCATGAGTTCCCGGTAAATGGCCATTGTTTACCTACGGTGGTGGATCAAGCACTCATGTCTATATACAGCAGGAATCATAATTCCCATGGACTTTTATTTATCACATGGGTGATTTATATTCACTTTATGCACATGGACTATTGTCTATTATTGTTATTATTTCACATCAAGCAATGTACATTTGATGGACTGTAACTTTGTCATCACCTTTATATATTTTTTTGCTTAATTTGCTTATTCGCATATTTTAGAAATACTGTGGATTGGTGATCATATGTATGGTCACGAGTCCTTTCTAGCTATGATCAGTAACACTGTCACTAGGCAGAATGGGGAGATGCATGTTTACATTAGCATCTCCCTGTTCTTCCTCTCCGTGAGACTATCGCAGGTATCCCCGTGGACATCGAGTCCGCGGGACCCGCGATCCTACTCACGGAGCTCGCGGCGGGAGCGCACGCATGCTGCCGGCGGTGCGCACACGATGGCACAGCGGCAAATTCAAAGGGACGTACAGGTACGTCCATTTGCCCAGCTGTGCCATTCTACCGACGTAAAAGTACATGCGGCGGTCGGCAAACGGTTAAAGGGTCTCAGATACTGGCCATTCCCTGCCATCAGCAGTGTCCTGGACTGTGAGTTGTGAGAAGAGTGCCTTCCTGTGTTGCTGAGATTACACTTGGTACCTATAGCTGTGCAGTGGTTCAGGGTAAACAGATTCCAAAGAGACTTGCCTTATGGTCCCCAGCTGTGAGGCTTAGACTGTCTAATATTCACAGTTTCTTAAGGTGAAGATTGTCCTCTCATAACCAATTGCTAACATTTTTGGAGTATCCCATGCCCCCAACCCCTCTCCTGTTACAAGTTTTTCAGCAATATATCACAAAAAGACAACCCCTAGACTGTTTTTTTGGAGCCAGAGTAAATATAATTGTGCTTGGGAAGCTGGTAGCTTCTGTGCTGTTTGGGGGAGAAGCAGGAAAAACCAGTGGGGCCTGTGGGGGTAGCACAACAAGTTTATAATTGGAATGATGGTGTAAGAGCTCAAACAAGGTATGACCAACTGTGAGAATGAAGACCATAGTTAGAAGAAGAGGAGAGTCAAGAAAAGGAAGTAAAAGAGAGAAAAAAAATGTGTGTGTGTGTGGGGGGGTTATTAAGATTATCTTACATAAATAGCTGTAAATAAATGTCTTTAACATACCACTTACAAAGTGACACAGACAAAATGCAAGCATGCTTTGGCAAGAGCAAAAATTATGTCTACATTCTACATCAATCATATACAGATATTTGCCTATAAACAAGCACAATTAAATTTAGAACAGTACTGCTGACAAGATATTATTCACAGCAGCATATCACTTTGCTCTGTCTCCCAAGATGTTTAAATATATATTTAATGTGGGAAAAAAAATATGTAGCCTGCCATTACAAACTATGGAAGAGTTGGTTAGGCAAGAAAGCCTATACATAGAAAATCTTTTTGCACCAGTAATTTGGTCTCCAGCACCAATCATATACAAACACAATCCACAGAAGCACAAATCATATATCCTCCTTTCCCTAGCCAGTTTTTTTTGCAGCCACAATCCCAATCCATGCAGACACATGCTATCCCACCAGTAGCCAATAAATCGAATGATAGTATGAGTACTGCTGGGGTAAATTTGATAGCAGGGGGTGAAGGTGATTCCCACACTACCCCTGCCTACCTGTCACATTGCCCTTCACTGTAAGTCAAGTTCTCCATCCCTGTAGTCATATTGGCCTTCACTAGCAATCATATTCTCCACCCCTCAGTCATTCTCCATCTATCCCTGTAGTCACTTTCCCACCAGTAGCTAAATACCCCCTATAGTCATATTCCTCCCATCAGCAGCCACAGCCTCTCCACCAACAGGTACCTTACCCCCCTCCCTATCAGAAATCATATACTCCCTACCAACAGAAAAATTTTCACCATGGTTTACAGAGGGAGGCAATTAACGTGTTCAGAAGAAGATCAGCATTGGCAATACCCGATTATCCCTCAGTTCAGGTTTTCTTTAAAGCGGTAGTAAACCGCTGTGTTTTTCTTTTTTCTTTGGAACCTGCAAGGTAAAGCCATATTGTGCTAGTATGCATTGCATACTAGCACATTATGTGAAACTTACCTTAGAACAAAGCCTTCCTGCGGCGAGCTGTCAAGCTGACAGGGCTTCCATCTGCATCCGGTCTTCCTTCTGGTTTCGTGGACTCCAGCTGTGTGAGTAACCGGACCTGCGATGACATCACTCCTGCACATGCGTGTGGGAGCCGCCTTATTATAGGCTTACCTATAGGTACAAATTATCCATGTGAGTTTACTCCCACTTTAAAACTGATGCACAGCTTGCAGAATCACATTCTTTTCAGCTGAAACTAAATATAAGGTTTAAATTGTAAAGTGTGACAAATGAGCAATTAAACAAAGCACCAAGTGACTTCTTTTTTATATTTGACCTGTAAAGTCAGGCAATTGAAATTTTAAAACATCTTGATTTTCACATTGAATTAGACCAGATAAGGCATATGCTCAATTGTCTACAAGTAGATACTATCAGGTCTTGAGTACAATGCAGTGTTTCCTGTCAGCATATTAGGAAGAAGGCTGCATGGTGCCATGGGGGGGAGAACAATGTATTTATCTTGGCAGATTACAATATGACATGCCCTTTAGGTATTTATTATTCTTTTGTTTAAAGACATAAATCCTAATAAAGCCATTAAATATGATTATTTTATTCACTATGATACTTAGCAAAATGATTCATAAATGTTTATTATAAGATCACCCAGTACCTTTCTGAACAAGATCATGGAAAGTACTGAATTGTTTTGAAACCATTGTTGAATCAAGTATACAGTGTGGACACAACTGTAATTATCTTTGACCCTATGAACTCCTTAGCACTCTTTTACCTGTGATACAGGTTCTTCTGTAGCAATGGTGACCCAGAAATTATTATCTTTAGGGAAAGGGGTGCCCCCTTTTTTTAATTTGCCAAATAAAACAAAAAAAGTTTAAATCCAGCAGCATTAAAGTGTATCTAAATCCAAAAACAAAAATCTAATATACTGCAGCTTGCTAGTGTTTAGATGTGGTAGCTGCATTTTTTTTTTGTGGTTATGTTAATAACACACTTCCACTTAAAGCGGACTTTCATCTAAAATTGGAACTTCCGCTTTAAGTACTGGTGACCCTCTGAAATGCCACATTTGGCATATCATTGTTTTAGGGGGGGTTGACAGGCACCCAGCTCCCACTCCCTCTCCTGGTGCCGCGGTGCCAGAAGGAAGTTCACCTCTCCCCCCTCGGTCCCTGCAATCTTTTGGGACATGTCACAGGTCCCAGAAGATTGTCCGGCCATTCACAACGCGCAGCGTGGCTCGCCCAGCTCGCCCGGCTGTGAAGCCACAGCTGGGCGCCCACAGTTACATTGCTGGCGCCTTAGAGGGATGTGGTTCTCTAGTCCTCAGAAATAACTGGGAACAGTGTAACCGATATACGACAGCACAGGCAGAGAACACAGGAATTCTGGCAAGATCAACAAATATATATTTTTTTTTGTTTACAAAAGTTTTTTATTGGAAGATTAATTGATGGGGGGGCAGGAGGCGGAGCCTAGCGGAGCAGACATGCATTGTTAGAGCTCCACACCGCTGAAGAGAGAAGAGGAGGACAAAGCGGAGCCTGCAGGCTCAAAAGGTATCCATTTGAACCTTTTTGCCCCTGGGAACAAACTGTGAAAGTTTGGGCAGGAAATATGGTACTGGGAGGAAACCGTGGCAGAAATAAAAATCACCTCACAAAGAGCTCACAGGCACTTACTGCAGCTGAAGCAGCTCCAGTCACCTCACAAGATACAGCATCAGGGCGCTCTCACAGACAGAAAATGTCACAGCAAGACTCTCCATTTGAGTCAGATACAGAACAAATCCTCTCACAAACTTCTCCACAAGCCTCCTCAGTATCCCCAGTAATATTATTACAATTTGAAAAGATGCTTCATAAGGCTTTAAAACAAACCTCAGACCAAATAACAAAAAGCCTAACCAAAGAAATAAGAGAGCTGGGAAACCGCACCGCAGCCTTAGAAATAAAAATGGATGAAATTGAAATTACAACCCAAGAAAATATAACAGAATTGGAACAATTAAAAAAAGAGAATTTAATACTTCAAACTAAGCTCGAAGATTACGAAAATAGAGCCAGACGTTCAAACTTGCGCATAAGGGGAATACCTGAAACTGTGACAGACCTGCAATCTACTATTACTGCTCTATTACAAGAACTAAAGCCAGATATCCCTATTGAACGTTTAGAACTGGACAGAGTACACAGAGCCCTCACAGCCAAAAATAAAGATGGACCCTCACGTGATATAATCACAAAATTTCATTATTACAGAACGAAAGAACAAATACTAATTGCTGCAAGAGAAAAAAAGGAACTTAATTTTCAAGGACACAATTATCAAATTTTTGCTGACCTATCCCAACTTACTATTACTAAAAGACGATCCATGAAACCCCAACTAATGGAACTGCAACGCCACAACATTATGTATCAATGGGGCTTCCCCTTTTCAGTCAGATTTAACTACCAAGGTACAATTTACAGAAGCAGATCAGCAGATGAACTACAACAAACCCTTTTAAAATTAAATCTGACAGAACCCACAAGCAGCAACACCCCCACACGCAGAAGAATGGCATCATCTTCACCTTCAGACAGCACCCAGAAAATTTCAGAACAAAAAGGGAATCATCATTCTCACAAAAGAGGCCGTTATGCCACATCATCCATGCACCAAGAAGATTCAATGGACTGACATCCTAATTCCTGATATCTCTTCATTTATTATACTAAGAGATGGTTCTCTATAAAAAACCTATATTTATAACTGAATGTAACTGCATTCTGATAGTCACACACTGTGTGGGATCATGTTACATTCCAGTTCTATTTCTTATTACTTCTGATTCATATAGCCTTAGAATATATAAGTGAAATAAGGAAATTCTTGTTCAGTTATATATTATCAGGTAATAACAATAGATTTATTACTTTTTAGGACAAATATGTTCAATAATCCAGAAGTAATGGAAGCTTTTTCTTTCTTTTCTTAAAACAAATATATTATTACCTAACTAGTTCCTAGAATTATGTTTTTGTTTATTCTAATCTGAAGCAATACAACCTCAATTTTATGAGTTAACATTTCTAAACAGTTGCATATGAATAAAATATGTAATTGTTTACTCTAAAAGGGTTAAAATCCCAAAATAATTCAAACTATCTTCATCAATACCAATGTTATTAACAGTACCTTTCTAACTGAATTATTTAGCCTAGGGCAAGACTAACCATATACAACCACCCTGGAATAAATAATTTCAACAAAAACTATATTCTGCACTCCAATTAATGAAACATCATTTTGATGTCTTTTGACATAGCACTTCTCTCCTGTAAGCGGAAGATCCGTGTACCCCCATTAGCCCTCCTCATTCTCCCAACCATATTATGTGGGAGTGTGACGAAGGCACTTATTCCCCTGAGAGAGATATTTATTTTCTTTCACGGGTAAATTGTGATTACTTGCAAAAAATAATTTATACAATGTATCATCTAATCTCATATGTTTTTTGTTTACTCTTTACTCCAGAATTCACTGGTTTCTTTTCTATCTATTCATCTCTTCAGTCCACACAGGTTGATCTGCGCAGTCAGCTCTGCATAACAAAAAGTAAGTCAAAACTATTTGATCTATTGCCATGGCACCACTGAATATACTTTCCCTGAATGTTCAGGGAATAAATGTCCCTCAAAAAAGGACCAAAGCCTTCCGTACTTTCCATAACAAGAAGGCTCACATAGTATGCCTCCAAGAAACACACTTCACCAAAGATTCTACTCCAAAATATATTTCTCCTTTTTATCAACAAATTTACACGGCTTCTGCCTGTACCAAGCAAAGGGGAACTCTAATTGCATTTCACCGATCCACACCATTCACCTTATCATCAGAAATTAAAGACCCAGAAGGTAGATACCTGATACTCATGGGTTATATAATGGATACAGCAATCACGGTGATTTCCTACTACGCTCCTAACAAACAACCTACACCATTCCTCTCACATATATTACAAGTGATTAATACACACAAAATAGGAACAGTGATAATGTGTGGGGATTCGAACCAGGTCCTCCTCCCATTTCTAGATAAATCACCTTTTACACCATCCAAAATAACCTCTAGATTACCTTTTTCTCAACTTCTTTCCAAATACAATCTGGTAGATTCATGGAGAGAAAGTAACCCAATGAAAAAGAAATTCACTTATTTCTCGCACCCTCATCAAACCTTCACCAGAATAGATCATATTTTTCTAACAATAGGAATGATACCAGAAATTATTGCATCAGATATAATTCCGATTCCGTGGTCTGACCATAATGCAGTATACACTACTATAGCCTCAGCCATACCAAAAGCGCATGACCCAACGTGGTACTTACCGGACATAATGCTCAAACACCCACTACATCAGATGGCCATTGAACAAGCTTTAAAGGAATACATATCAATTAATAATACAACAGACATCTCCCCAATAACACTGTGGGAAGCTCATAAGCCTGTCTTGCGTGGTACAATACAAAGACAAATGGCACTATTTAAACGGGAACGCAAAAATCTAGCAAAAAAACTAGAACTCAATTTTAATGCAGCCTACATATCATTTCAAGATAATCCATCTCAGAGTACAAAATCTCATCTGGAAAAATCTAGATTGGAATACAATCTATTTCTCACTGAGTCAGTTGATAAATCCCTCAAACGCTCCAAACACAATTTCTACATGAATACAAACAAACCAGGTACATATTTGGCTCGGGCATTAAATTCAACTAACAAATCTTTCAAACCAATACGTTTGAAATTATCAAAAAATGTTTACACTTGTAATCCAGTTAAAATAGTCCATAAATTTCACTCACATCTCGCAACTTTATACAAGACAAACAATGAATTTAATCCTACAGAGGCTGAATCCTTCTTCTCAAAAATAACCTTACCTGAGTTATCTCAGAATCAAAAAAGCAGTTTGGATGAGCCTATAACTATAGATGAAGTTGCTAACGCCATAAAAGACCTAAAACTTAACAAAAGACCAGGCCCAGACGGCTACTCGGCTTTATACTATAAAACATTCTCAGAAATACTCTCTCCCTTTCTCACTGAAACTTTTAACAAACTTCTAGATGGACATTCTTTTCGGCAAGAAACACTAATGGCAATTGTTTGTATGATCCCAAAACCCCTTTCTGATGATACTTCCTGTGTGAATTATCGGCCTATCTCTCTGTTAAACCTTGATATTAAATTATTAGCAAAAATAATAGCAAAACGCCTCAATAGCATTATAGGAAAATTAATACATAGAGATCAAGTAGGCTTCATGCCAAATAGACAGGCAGGCGATAATATACGCAGGGCAGTGTTATTGGCACATATTGCTAAAAAACGGAAAATCCCTTTATGTTTTCTATCTCTCGATATTAAGAGGGCATTTGACACAGTATCCTGGCAATATATGCAATATTCATTACAAAAATGGGGTTTTGGACCCCACTTTTTAACATGGATCAAAGCATTATATAATAAACCCAAAGCCTATATAAAATATGCTGGATACAAATCTGAAGCCTTTAATATCGAAAGAGGTACCCGACAGGGTTGCCCATTATCTCCCTTATTATTTGCCCTTATACTCGAACCCATGGCCCAATACATCAGAACAAACCAAACTATAACTGGCATTGAAGTAGGAGGTATTACACACAAATTATGTATATTTGCAGACGATATATTACTTTTTCTATCATCACCACAGGTCTCTGGTCCTAACTTAATACCAGCTCTTGATGGATTTGCAGCCCTATCCGGCCTTATGATTAATCCTAAGAAATGCCTAGTGCTTAATATTTCACTCACAAACATGGAATTGATCCCGGCTAGGGCTGCACTCCCATTCACATGGGCAGAAAAATCAATCCCATATCTTGGAATTCATTTAACAGCATCTCATTCTGACTTATTCTCAACCAATTATCCTCCTGTATTAAGACAGATCACAAATCTAATAAAACAATGGTCGCAACTTCCTTTATCCTGGATAGGGAAGATTAATGCAATCAAAATTACTATTCTACCCAAATTGCTTTATCTATTCAGAGTCCTCCCTATTCCAATTCCTTCCTATTTTTTGAGAATAGTACAAAAAAGAGCAACTTCGTTTATATGGGGCTCTTCTAAACCACGTATACCTATACACACACTACATCTTCCCAAAAATAAAGGAGGCCTGGGATACCCTAATTTTACTAACTACTACAGAGCAGCACATTTGGCCAGTCTGTCCAAATACCATGCAAAACAGGAAATCCCATTATGGGTATTTATAGAAGCTTCAGAAAATGACCCTCTATTAATATCAAATTTATTATGGCTTGATCCTAAAGACCGCTTTAAAATTCATAATCCCATAACTAAACACTTCTTATCTCTCTGGGATAAACTAAAAACCAAATATCAGTTACAATCTCCACACAATCCTCTCCTTTCTTTTATCAGAAATCCGGCCTTTTATCCGGCATGGATCTACCCAAATTCTTTTAAAGCTTGGACAACATCAGGCATTCAGACACTAAATGATTTCATAGCATCTAAATCATTCCTTTCATTCCCATCGCTTAGAGAAAAATATGATCTACCAAACTCTGAGATATTTAGATATCTCCAAATCAAAAATTTCTATACACCATTCCTAAAGGGGGATACACCATTATCCCAATTATCCATTTTTGAATCAATCTGTACAAAAGATCCATTTGCTAAAGGTACAATTTCATCACTTTATAATCAATTATATGGAGTAGCAAATCTTAATAGACCCTCTTACGTTCAGAGGTGGGAGGAGGACCTGGGACGAACTTTAGAAGACACGGACTGGTCTAACATATGGCTCACATCTAAGTCATCTTCACCCAACATCTTAGCACTGGAGACAAATTATAAAGTCCTAACTCGCTGGTACCTTGTACCCGCTAGAGTGGCAAAATATTCACCTAATACCTCAGCTCTTTGTTTTCGAGGATGCCCAGAAATAGGCACATATTTACACATATGGTGGACGTGCCCAGTAATCCAAACCTTCTGGAAGGAAGTCTTCGTGATTGCATCTAAAATATTTAAAAAAATAATACAACCAGATCCATATTTAACTTTACTTAATCTAAAACCGGAATGGTTAACACTCTCTCAATTCAAACTTATGATCCAACTAATAATGGCTGCAAAACAAACAGTGGCCAAGGCATGGAAATCTCCTACATTGGTACTAGCAGAAACAATTCACAGAATGAATAATACAATTTCCCATGCTAAGATGGTAGCCATCGATCAAAATCAAATTCCAAAATTTGAAAAACTTTAGCATCCTTGGATAAAACAACAGTTCCTGTCAAACTTCAATGACTCTGTCCTGTTGCCATGGTAACAGATTAAATGACTTACAGAGACACCCATTCTAAGTCTTCAAAGAGAACTAAAAAGAATAATAAACTGACGAGCGGGACAACCTTGTGGACCATACCTCTACCTTTCAACCCTTTTTCTTCTTTCTCTTTCCTTTTCTCCACCTTACGATTAAAGCTCATTATCAGAATTTATTTGACCTATATACACTCTACTTGTAAACAATATGTATAGTAGGTATAAATCATTTAAATACCTACAAAAGTAACTAAGGAAATGATATATATCTTTAATTTAGGTTTACGTGAACCCAATGTTTAATATTTGAAATTTCATGATATTTACCTATATAAACCCTACTGTAAAACAATAAGCTTACTTTATAGATCCTTGTAAACTTACTTTATGTATCTTTATAACATTGTATACTCAATAAACTTCTTTTGACAAGGAAGATTAATTGATATACATGTAGTGGTAAGCAAATAATATATATAGCAAATATATAACCAAATAATAGTATACAAACTTTACAGGTAAATGCAAATGTAGTTTCAATACAGAAATATCATCTTCAACACCGAACTCTGGGAATATTGTATACAAAGTGATGTGCAATATAAAGTGGGATCAGAATGGAACATCCCAACGCTCCCATTTCCTGTCAAAGAGGTGGGTATGTCATACAGGGTGTGATGAATACGTTTAGAGAGTTTACTTGTCTCTATCCTGGCCAAAACCTGTGACCAGGATACCGAGGAGGAATGCCAGTTTAGCGCAGTCATCCAATGAATGGCTACAAAAAGTGTGTGTATCATTCTTTGACACGGAACAGGAGCATCCGGGATAGTAGTAAAAAAAATGCACATCTGTACCGTCAATGTAAGCAGGTGACCAGCTGTCTTGCATGCTCTCGTGGCTGCCTGTTGCCAAAGTGGTTTAAGGTGTTTGCAGCTCCAAAAAATGTGGAGGAAGGAATCTGATTCAGGGCAGCCGCGAAAGCACCTGGAGATACATCCAGGAATATGGTGTGAAGCTTAGTGGGTGTCATATACCATCCATCTGGTATGTAAATTAATGGCAGTTTCACGGGTAGACACAGATCTTGAGTTTTTATACATGTTTTCCAACATCTCTTCCCACTCTGGGGGAGAGGACGTGAGATTAGTTTCCAATTCCCAGCTGGTCATTGGGTTAGTTTTTTGGTCTAAAGATGCTTTGTTAAGAATCTTGTATGTGTGTGAGATTACTCCTCTATCTCTGGAAGTGTGTTCACAAATTAGTTCAAATTGAGTGTTCTGAGGGTGGGACGATAGCGTACCTCTATTGAGATAAAAGTGTCGTATTTGGAGATATTGATAATGCTCAGATGGAGGTATATCATGTTCGGTTTGGAGTTGGGTGAACTATTTAAAGTGCGTGCCAGCTTTGAAAGCTGCAAAGGTGGTTAGGCCTTTGGAACTCCATTTGGCCATACTGTCCCTATGTCGGAAAGCTGTGAGAAAGTCGGGGTCGCCTTTAAAGGTATAAAGAGGTGCAAGTGGGGAAGCTAATTTGAATTTGCCGTGACCATAGATACAGGGATTAGCCTATGATATTGTTAAGGAGTGTTACACGCTCTAATGGATCTAGACCACAGCAATCCAGGAAGGTAATATAGGAACACCGAGTGCATTTCAAAATGTAGCCATGGGATATCAACAATTGGGGTATGCCATTGGGCGGTCTGGGTGAGTCTGGCCGCTAAATAAAAATGCCATAAATCTGGGAGGCCCAAACCTCCAAGAGGTTGGGGTCTGTATAGCAAAGATTTCTTAAATCTTGGGTGTTTGACGTGCCACACAAATTTATTTATATCTCTTTGAATGGAGTCTATATAGGCCTTAGAGACGTAGATTGGAAGGGTCCTAAAGAAAAATAGTATTTTGGGCAAAATCGCCATTTTGATGGTTGTAATTCAACCCAAAAAGGGGATTCAGTATGAGGACCAGCTCTTAAAAAGGATTCTAATATGGCAACTATTGGACTATAACTAGGCTTGGAAAGTAGTACGTGTTAGCTGGACTCCCAAATAGCGGAATGACTGAGTGCACCATGAGAAGTCAAAGTGTTGTTGCAGTGAATTAGCTAAATCATTGGGAATGTTGATGGGCATAGCGGTGCATTTGGACAGATTCACCCCTAGACTCGAGAATAATTGGAATGAGTTAAGAAGAGACATTAAGTCTGGCAGTGCGATTCGGGGGTTTGTCAGGAACAGGAGGACATCATCCACATAAACACTAACTTTCAATTCTTCAGGTCCTTTACAATAGCCCTTAATGTCAACACTATTTGCGATGGCTCTAGACAAAGGTTCTATTGCCAGGGCAAATAGAAGAGGGGACAGAGGACAGCCCTGTCTCGTGCCTCTATGAAGTGAAAAGAATTGGGAGTTATTGCTCGGCAACCTAATACGTGTTTGGGGATCTTGATATAGGGCGTGAAAACCTTCCATGAAAGCTCCTGTAATACCAAATCTAGGCAGTAGCTGATCCAGGTATGACCAGCTCACACTATCAAACGCCTTGTGTATGTCAAGGATAAGGAGTAATACCTGTGTAGAGTTTATTTTGGCGTCTTGGATAATGTTCATAACTAACCTAATATTATTGGTAATTTGCCTACCCGGTATGAAGCCAGTTTGGTTTGGGGAAATAAGCGTAGTTATCACTGAGGTCAGTCTGTCTGCTAGCAACCTGCCAAATATTTTTAAGTCGTTGATGACTGAGATGGGTCAAAAGTTTCGGGGGGTGGCATGATCTTTGCGTGGTTTCGGAATAAGGGACATATTGGCCAAAAGCATCTCTGATGGGAAGTGGTGACCCTCCAAAATGTGATTATAGAGAGTGACTAGTTTACGGTCAGTGTAGAGGAGAATTTTTTATAGCAAGTGGTTGTATAGCAATCTGGACCAGGGCCTGTGGATGATTTAAGGGACTTAGTGCACGGGGCATTCAAGGTTTCAAGTTGCTGAGCAGACAGAGTGGGCAGCGACAAATCGGCAAACCAGGTTTGAAAGGCCCGGTCAGCAGCCACTGCTGGTTTGTAAAATAGGTTCTGGTAGTAGTTGATAAAGATACCAAGAATGTTGCCCCCGACAACCAAGTGTGAGGAGAGATATCGATCTAGAGTATCAAAAAAGCGTCAGAAAAATGAAGCTTGGGCCTCATTCGGAGCATAAACAGAGGCTACAGTGGTAGCACAGCCTTGCATCGTGCCTTGGAGGAGTATAAATCGGCTTTTGGAGTCTTTATGTACATGGCTAACAACAAACAACAGGGTGTTGTGTATGAATATGGCTACTAACAAATATTTTTTTTAACCTAACAACAGATATCGCAAAATGTTTTCAATGTAATATTTCACATAACAAAGGGGACCAAATAATGAATTTTTTGGGGTTTAGACTCACCCATAAAATAAAAAAAAAAAGGTTTTAGAAATAAAAAATGCAGCTCTTGCTGCAAATCTCACCTTGTCTCATGACTTGTTACCTGCCAAAACTTTTCTCCTCCACGGTCCTCTTCCAGGTTGAATGATGCTTCTTTTATCCACTTTGTGACTTTATAGGTCCAAATGTAAAATGTCACTTGCTGTAAGAATGTTAAATACTTTAAAGCAGAGAACTATAAATGTGCATCTATGTGTGTTTCCAGCACTCAGACCTGCTCAGAAAAATTCATCATAGAATGCATTAAGATAAAAAAACCTTCTGACTTTACAACCCCTTTAAGTACCAATGATTCCATATATAACTCCTAACCCACAGAGCATTGCAGTAACTGCATTTGTACCAACTCCAATGGACTAAGTCCAGGTGTGCCAAGCCATGGTGCCCACAATTTCACAAATTTATTATGACATTCCTTGTGCTGGTATATTATTATTATTATTATTATTATACAGGATTTATATAGCGCCGACAGTTTACGCAGCGCTTTACAACATTAGGGCAGACAGTACAAGTACAATACAATTCAATACAGGAGGAATCAGAGGGCCCTGCTCATTAGAGCTTACAATCTAGGAGATATATCATTCCAGTCGGAGGGTATAGCCTACTGAACAGATCCACTCCTTTAAAGAAGGAGGCGCTAAGGATTTCCAATGGGTCAGACGTAATTTATGGGCCTGAAAAAGGGCTCTGGAGATTACCACATGGGCAAATTCTCTGGGTTCCCCTTCTCCTAGGATATCTAACAGGCAGCATTTGAGTTCTAGAGATATTTTGTTTAACAGCATATTTTAACTTTTTAACGTTTATTTAAACAAAGCAAAAACGCATTTGCAGGTTTACATGCATGCACATTTAAAAAATGTAGCAGAAAATGCATTAAAAAAAGAATGTTTACTCTTACTTTAAGCAAAAAAATATGTTTTAACCGGTTCCTGACCGCCGCGCTGCGATATTGGCAGAATGGCACGGGTAGGCAAATGGACGTACCTGTACATCCCGCCCTCCTCGTGTGTGGGGGGCACTATTGCGCCCCCCCCCCTGCCCGCGGCGGTCGGGTTCGTTAGGGGAGCGATCAGTCTCCAGGGCCAGACCAATGATTTATGGTCTGGACCTGGTGATCGCTCCTAAGGAATGAAAACCTTCCCCGGCCTGTGTAAGTGTAAACACAGACAGGAGGAAGTGATGTCATCTCTCCTCGTTGGGTCTTTTCGATTCCAGTGAGAGAGAGAGGACATCTTACCGTGAGTTGCACCAACAGTACACTGATATCAGCACACATAGGTACACTGTCCAGCGCCTGATCACCCCCGATCGCCCCCCCCCCAGTTAACCCTTTCACTCCCTGTCACCAATGTCACTAATCGATCGCTGTATTTGTGTCACTGGTGACGCTAGTTAGCCAGTTAGTTTCACCGTCAGGTTTCTATAGCGTCAGGTATCCCCATATATACTACCCAATAAAGGTTTTAACCCCCTAGTTAACCCTTTCACCCCCTGTCACCAGTGTCACTAATCGATCGCTGTATTTGTGTCACTGGTGACGTTAGTTAGCCAGTTAGTTTCACCGTCAGGTTTTAGCCTCAGGTACCCCCATATATTACCTAATTAAGGTTTTAACCCCCTGATTGCCCCCTAGTTAACCCTGTCACCCCCTGTCACCAATGATCACCGTATTAGTGTTATGGGTGACATTGGTTAGTTAGTTTGTTTTTTATAGCATCAGGGCACCCGCCGTATATTACCCAATAAAGGTTTAAGCCTCTGATTGCCTGGCGGGTGATATCAGTTAGCTTTTAGCGTCAGTCAGGGTCTGCGTCGCCCCAGGCAGCGTCAGATTAGTGCCAGGAGCTCTAACACCCACGCACGCACCATACACCTCCCTTAGTTGTATAGTGTCTGAACGGATCAATAACTGATCTGATCAGATCTATACTAGTGTCCCCAGCAGTTTAGGGTTCCCAAAACGCAGTGTTAGCGGAATCAGCCCAGATACCTGCTAGCACCTGCGTTTAGCCCCTCTGCCCAGCCCAGCCCACCCAACTGCAGTATCAATCGATCACTGTCACTTACAAAACACAACACACATAACTGCAGCGTTTGCAGAGTCAGGCCTGATCCCTGCGAACGCTAACAGTTTTTCGGGTAGTGTTTGAATCAGTCGCTGACAGTCAGGAGCTTTTTTTTACCTGTGAGTCTCACTAGTGTACCAGTAAATTTAGAGACCAAAATGTCAAATCGAAGGTACACTAGTGAAGAGGCCTACACGTTTCTGAGTATTACAGATAGTAAAGAGGAAGTCACTCATCTGTCAGATTCAGGATTAGAATACAATCCTGTAGACAGCAGCGGCACCCTGACAGATAGCTCTGACGATGGAGTTGTGGTCCCTGCCAAGGTCAGGCATACCAGACCCTGTTCTTATGCTGTCATTGAGGTGCAAGAACTGCAGAGCTCTCGTATAGAGCAGAGAGCCAGTACTAGTGCCGCTCATACTTCTGGTGAACAGGCAAGCACCAGCGGCCTAGTACATCCTGGTCGTAGTCAAACCAGCACTGCAGTAACACGTGGTGATGTGGCGAGTCCCATAAGTGCAGTTCAAGCTGGTGTGGTGGCTAGCACAGCTAGTGTCCCGTAGCCACCAAGAAGAAGACAAAGACAGGCCCGTCGAGCCCATAGTGCCCTTCCTGCTGCATTTGCCTAATTGGGAACCCACTACTTTTGCAGCACCCGTACTTCCCCCATTCACTGGCCAACCCAGAATTCAGGTGGAAACAATTGATTTTACGTCACTTGATTTTTATTCGCTGTTTTTCACGGAATATCTCTATAGATCTATTGTGGACCAAAGCAATTTGTATGCTGGTCAATTTAACGCCGCTAATCCCCATTTGACCCTTGCCAGAAATTGGAAACCGATTACGGTTTCCAAATTTAAGACCTTTCTGGGCCTATCCCACCTCATGGGCATAACCAAAAAGAGTGAGTTGTGGTCATATTGGTCCACTGACCCAATTTACCATATGCCCGTGTTCTCTGCCTCCATTACCAGGGTATGATACAAGCAGATCTTGCAGTTCATGCACTTCAACAACAATGAACTCTGTCATCCTCGGGGTGACCCTGGATACGATTGGCTCTACAAAATTCGGCCCCTTGTAAACCACTTCAACCAGCGGTTTACAGCCTTGTTTACTCCCGATCAAGTTGTCTGCATTGATGAGTCCCTGATTACGTTTTCTGGCCACTTGTCTTTCAAACAGTATCTTCCCAGCAAGTGTGCCAGATATGGTGTCAAGATGTATAAGCTCTGTGACAGGGCAACAGGCTATACATATAGTTTTATGTTTTACGAGGGAAGAGATAGTCACGTAGAGCCGGAAAACTGCCCAGATTACATAGGGAGCGCTGGTAAGATTGTGTGGGACTTGGTGTCACCCTTATTCAGAAAGGGGTATCACTTGTGTGTGGACAATTATTACACGAGCGTGCCACTTTTTAGTCACTTGTTTGATCACCAAATTGGTGCATGTGGCACCATGCGATCTAATCGCCGGGGCTTTCCCCAGCGGCTTGTAGATTCCCGTCTTAGGTTGGGGGAGAGAGTCTACTTGAAGTGTAATAACTTGCTTGCTGTGAAGTGGAGGGATAATCTGAATGTTTTCGTTCTGTCCTGTGTTCACACAGACGCGATGGTCCAAATTCCTACGGTGACTGGTGTTGTGGAGAAACCCCTCTGTGTCCATGAATATAACCTTAATATTAATAGGGGTGGACCTCAACCACCAGTTGTTGGCGCCGTACCTAATTGCCCGTAAGGCCAGACGCTGGTACAAAAAAGTGTCTGTATACTTATTTCAATTAGCTCTGCTGAATGCTTTTGTGCTATACAAAGCTTCAGGATGAACTGGATCCATCCTTAAATTCCAGGAAGGGATCATCACAGCCCTTCTGTTTCCAGAAGGTGCTGTGGCCCAACTTCCCAATCCAAATGCAGTAAGCCGGCTGCATGGGAGGCATTTATGTCCTCCCTGGTACCCCTACCCAACGAGCCCCCCCAAAGAAAATGTTGTGTCTGTAGAAAGCGCGGATATAGGCGTGACACCCGCTATTATTGTCCCTCCTGTCCTGACCATTCCGGTCTTTGCATTGGTGAATGTTTTGAACACTACCACTAGTGGAGTTTTAGCGTAGGGTACAGCACTGCACAGACTAGGACACACATTCATAGGGTCTCCAAAGATGCCATCGCATTTTGGGAGACCCGAACCTGGAACCAAACCGTTACAACCATGACAGTTACAAAAAAAAGTGTAAAATAAATAAATAAGTTAAAAAACAAACAAAAAAATATTAAATAAAAAAAAAATAGTTGTTGCTTTATTGTTCTCTCTCTCTCTCTATTCTCTCTCTATTGTTCTGCTCTTTTTACTGTATTCTACAATGCAATGTTTTATTGTTACTATATTTTATCATGTTTGCTTTTCAGGTATGTAATTATTTTATACTTTACTGGTTACTGTGTTTTATTGTTAACCATTTTTTTGTTTTCAGGTACGCCATTCAGCTGCAGTGCAGATTTATTTATCTTGACAGCAACAGCGTTTGCTCCCACGATATGTAAAGCCATGACTCCAGCGCTGTCAGAGGTGATTTCACCACCACAGTAAAAAAAAAAAGAGCATATATGCCGAAGCATGGGGGCAGGGGTGGAGGAGCGATTTGCTCCTAACATTAGGGGCGGATTTCCCCCATGCTTCGGCATATATTTTTTAGGCACAGATTGCGTTAAAAATGTTTTATTTTTATTTTGTTTTATTGTATTTGCTTTGCAGGTATGGTAAGTCTAATGCTGTGTACACACAGCCGGACTTCCCGACAGGAAAAGTCCGATGGGAGCTTTTGGTCGGACATTCCGACCGTGTGTATGCCCCATGGGACGTTTTCTCAGACTCAGATATAGAACATGTTCTAAATCTTTCTGTCGGAAATGCCGACAGAGTTTAGCCCATTGGCAAGTCCAGCCGTGTGTACGCGGCATTACTGTTATACTGTAATGTTACTTTGTTTTATTGTTAACCATCATTGGCTTAGCAGGTACGCCATTCAGCTGCAGCACTGATTTATTCATCTTGACTGCAACAGCGTTTTCTCCCACGATACATAAATCAGTGACTCCAGCACTGTAGGAGGTGATTTCACCACCATAGTTTAAAAAAAATGGTGCATGTATGCCCATCATTAGAAGTGGGTGGATGAAGGGCTGTATTCTAATGGTGGGCATACCCACCGATCAATCTCTTTTTTTTGTTCAGGCCACAGGCTGCATGAAAAAAAGAACATTATAATGTATGCCCAACAAGGACCAGCAACATATTGGTATGTTGCTGGACTTTGAGTGGTTATATCAGAATGATGCCTGCGGGTTTAGGTATCATCTTGGTATCATTCTTTTCAGCCAGCAGTCGGCTTTCATGTAAAAGCAATCCTAGTGGCTAATTAGCCTCTAGACTGCTTTTATAAGCAGTGGGAGGGAACGTTCCCCCCCTCCATCTTCCATGGATTTCTCGGGCTCTCCTGTTCCACCAGCTGACCATAGAGCTGATCAGAGAACAGAATGGCTCCAATGATCTCTATGGCCTAAGAAACTGGAAGCTACAAGCATTTCATGACTTAGGTTGCGCTGGATATAAATAGCGCCATTGGGAAATTGGCAAAGAATTTTCTCACACCGATCTTGGTCAGATGCTTTGAGGGCAGAGGAGAGATATAGAGTCTAATAGACCCCAATTTTTTCAAAAAAGAGTACCTGTCACTACCTATTGCTATCATAGGGGATATTTACATTCCCCGAGATAACAATAAAAATGATAAAAAATTAAAAATTAAAAAATAAAAGGAACAGTTTAAAAATATAATAAAAAAGCAAAATAAATTATTAAAAAAAAAAAAAAAAAAAGCTCCCCTGTCCCCCCGTGCTCACGCGCAAAGGCAAACGCAAGCATGGGTCTGGTGTCATATGTAAACAGCAATTGCAACATGTATGTGAGGTATCACCACGAAGGTTAGATCAGGGGCAGTAATTTTAGCAGTAGACATCCTCTGTAAATCTGAAATGGTAACCTGTAAAGGCTTTTCAAGGCTTTTAAAAATGTATGTAGTTTGTCGCCGCTGCACTTTTGTGCGCAATTTTAAAGCATGTCATGTTTGGTATCCATGTACTCGGCATAAGATCATCTTTTTTATTTCATCAAACATTTGGGCAATATAGTGTGTTTTAGTGCATTCAAATTTAAAAAAGTGTGTTTTTTGCAAATAAATTGTGTTTGAAAAATCGCTGCGCAAATACTGTGTGAAAAAAAAATGCAACACCCACCATTTTAATCTGTAGGGCCTTTGCTTTAAAAAAATATATAATGTTTGGGGGTTAAAAGTAATTTTCTTGCAAAAAAATAATATTTTTTCATTTAAACAAAAAGTGTCAGAAAGGGCTTTGTCTTCAAGTTGTTATAAGAGATTGGGTGATGTGTGACATAAGCTTCTAAATGTTGTGCATAAAATGCCAGGACAGTTCAAACCCCCCCCAAATTACCCCAAGCTATTTGCTGAGAGGCATGTTGAGTTCATGGAATATTTTATATTTTGCCACAAGTTTCGGGAAAATTAATCTTTTTTTTTTTTTTTTTTGCACAAAGTTGTCACTAAATGATATATTGTTCAAACATGGCATGGTTATATGTGGAATTACACCCCAAAATACATTCTGCTGCTTCTCCTGAGTACGGGGATACTTCATGTGTGAGACTCTTTGGGAGCCTAGCCACGTACAGGACCCCAAAAACCAAGCACCGCCTTCAGGCTTTCTAAAGGCATAAAATTATGATTTTACTCCTCACTACCTATCACAGTTACGGAGGCCCTGAAGTGTCCAGATAGCACAAAACCCCCCAAATGACCCCATTTTGGAAAGTAGACACCCCGAGGTATTTGCTAAGAGGCATGGTGAGTATTTTGCAGCTCTCATTTATTTTTGAAAATGAAGAAAGAAAAGAAAAATGTTTTTTTTTCTTTTTTCAATTTTCAAAACTTTGTGACAAAAAGTGAGATCTGCAAAATACTCAACATGCCTCTCAGCAGATAGCTTGGGGTGTCTACTTTCCAAAATGGGGTCATTTGGGGGGGGTGGGTTGTGCTATCTGGGCATTTCATGGCCTCCAAAACTGTGATAGGCAGTGAGGAGTGAAATCAAAAATGTACCCCTTAGAAAGCCTGAAGGCAGTGATTGATTTTCGGGGTCCTGTACGCGGTTAGACTGCCAAAAAGTTCCACACATGTGGTATTCCCGTACTCAGAAGAAGCAGCAGAATGTATTTTGTGGTGTAATTACACATATAACCATGCCATGTTTGAACAATATATCATTTAGTGACAACGTTGTGTAAAAAAAAAAGAAAAAAGAAAAGAAAAAATACAAAATATTCCATGGACTCAACGTGCCTATCAGCAAATAGCTTCGGGTGTCTACTTTCCAAAATGGGATCATTTGCGGGGTTTGTGCTATCTTGTCATTTCATGGCCTCCGAAACTGTGATAGGTAGTGAGGAAGTGAAATCGCCATTTTACGTCCTTATGCCGCGTACACACAAACGGACTTTCCGGCAGAAAAGGTCCAACTGAATCATTCCGTCGGACATTCCGATCATGTGTGGGCTTCATCGGACTTTTTCTTTCTAAAATTCTGATGGACCTAGAAATAGAACATGTTTCAAATCTTTCCAACGGACTCAATTCCTATCGGGAAAACCGTTCATCTGTATGCTAGTCCGAGGGACCAAAAATGACGCAAGGGCAGCTATTGGCTACTGGCTATTGAACTTCCTTTTTCTAGTCCCGTCGTATGTCATCACGTTCTAAATGAACGGACTTTGGTGTGATCATGTGTAGGCAAGTCCGTTTCAGTGCCATCGGAACTCAGTCGGAAAGACCGTTAGAGTCTACTCTGACGGAAAGTCTGGTCGTGTGTACGCGGCATTAGAAAGCCTGAAGGCAGTGCTTGGTTTTCAGGGTCCTGTACATGGCTAGGCTCCCAAAAAGTCTCACACATGTGGTATCCTCGTACTCAGGAGAAGCAGCAGAATGTATTTTGGGGTGTAATTTCACATATGCCTATGGCATGTTTGAGCAATAGATCATTTAGTGACAACTTTGTGCAAAAAAAAAAAAAATAATAATAATAATTTTCCTGCAACTAGTGGCAAAATATAAAATATTTCATGGACTCAACATGCCTATCAGCAAATAGCTTGTGTTGTCTACTTTCCAAAATGGGGTCATTTTTTTTGGGGGGGGTTGTGCTATCTTGGCATTTTATGGCTTTCAAAACTATGGTATTTAGTGAGGAGTGAAATCAAAAATTTACACCTTTAGAAATCCTGAAGGCGGTGCTTGGTTTTCAGGGTCCTGTACGCAGCTAGGCTCCAAAAAAGTCTCACACATGAGTATCCCCATACTCAGGAGAAGCAGCAGAATGCAATTTGGGGTGTAATTCCACATATAACCATGGCGTGTGCGAGCAATATATCATTTAGTGACAACTTTGTGTATTTTTTTTTTTTTTGTCATTTTTCAATCACTTGTGACAAAAAAATAAAATATTCAATGGGCTCAACATGCCTCTCAGCAATTTCCTTGGGGTGTCTACTTTCCAAAATGGCGTCATTTGGGGGGGGTTGTACTGCGCTGCCATTTTAGCACCTCAAGAAATGAGATAGGTAGTCGTAAACTAAAAGCTGCGTAAATTCCAGAAAATGTACCCTAGTTTGTAGACGCTATAACGTTTGCGCAAACCAATAAATATACACTCATTGACATTTTTTTTTACCAAAGACATGTGGCTGAATACATTTTGGCATAAATGTATGACTAACATTGAGTTTATTATTTTTTTTTTTTATAAACAAAAGTAGAAAATATAATTTTTTTCAAAATTTTCGGTCTTTTTCCATTTATATCGCAAAAAATAAAAATTGCAGAGGCAATCAAATACCATCAAAAGAAAGCTCTATTTGTGGGGAAAAAAAGGACTCAAATTTTGTTTGGGTACAGCATTGCATTACTGCGCAATTACCAGTTAAAGCAGCGCAGTGCCAAATTGTAAAAAGTGCTCCGGTCATTGAGCAGCCAAATCCTCCGGGGGTGAAGTGGTTAAAAAAGCACATAATGTGATTTTTTTTCCATGTGATCTTGAGATTTATACTCTTATGATGTCAATGCCAGCTTTATCTTCTAATACTTGAAAACCTAAAAATACAGTACTTTAAAAAAGGATTCTGATGTTAGACAAGATACAGAGAATTACCTTTCTGTGTCACATTAGCTCACAATTAAAGGTCAGTAGGAATAGTAGGAATAGCAAAAGTAGTGCTAGGAAGAAAGTGTGGGATTTCACAGATTTTTATTATAAGTATCAGTAGGCGGATTCATTCTAGCTAAGTGTCTGGTAATGGGTGGTTTGTAATACAACTGGTGTTTCCAGCACAATACCCCCAAAAGAGAAGGTTGCCGTACCCCAATACCCTGAGAAAAGTACTTATTTAAGTAAAGACTTCCATAAAGACTAAAATCATAACAGGGTTATGGTTATCCTAGTTTGTGAAGTATGGGCTGTCAATGACTTCAGGCTGTAACTAAAGCTGTTCAGAACTTTAAAGATGTTCCTTAAATTGGGGAGAGCCGAAAGGATACGGACAAAGAGTGGATCCCAGAACCTGCACATCTGTTTATGGGAGCCATTTAACAGAGTGGTGTTGAACATTCAGTGGCGATTGTTTATACCTAGAGTAAGAATCCCCACATACCATTCCAATACTCTGTAGAAGTACTAAGCAGATTATGCCAAGCTACTTGATTTACAAGTGATTGGCATTATGTTCTGTGACAGCTTGGTCCCATTCTGAAAGCCTTTAGTATAGATTGACACTTTCTCCTCAAGGACAAGGGCATGGACTATCTCTTACTACCACAGGGTGACTACCTCTCACTACCACAGCCAGAAGAAAATTGGCTGAACGACTTGTTTGTTACTTAAATTGCTAAGCTGTGGATAAGATACTCTGTCCCAATACTATTATTTTTTCAACCCATTCCACAAGCTCCCAATCATGTTTTAATTATTTACCCATCAGTAGTATTTAAATGCACTGCTTGTTCTGTCACTGGTTTTCAATGATCTATATAAGGGGCCTCATCAAAATTTTGGTTTAGGACCCAGTAATATGGAGTTACATTTCTTTTTGTTCTCTCTGTTTTACATTTAAAAAATAATTATATAAAAACTGCCTATTACTGTCACAAGTGATCAGAAATGTTTTTTTTTTCAAGGGACGGTGTAATAAAAAATAAGGAAAAAAAACATTGAAAGTGCCCCATTGCTCTGTGCTCACGCGCAGAAGGGAAAGCATATGTAAGATGCACCTGCAATTGTAAACAGTGTTCAAACTACAACCACAAACCCTCTGAGGTATCGCTGTGATCGTTAGAGTGAGAGCAATAATTCTAGCACAAGACTTCCTCTGTAACTCTAAACTGAAAACTTGGGTATGTAAACTTTTGATCAGGGTCATTTGGGTAGTTTCTGTTATGATTATGATTTAAAAAGAGTAAACACTGTTGATTGATAATAAATGGCTTCAGCCAAACACTAACCATGAGTGAAAGAAAAGTTTTTGTGTTATCATTCATATTCTCTGAAAAATGGCCAAGAAATCACAAATTCTGCCAGGGTATGTAAATTTATGAGCACAACTGTATAATGTTTGAGGGTTCTAAGTAATTTTCTAGCAAGAAATACAGGTTTTAACATGTAAGTAACAAATGTCAGAAAAAGGCTTAAGAAAGAAGGGGTTAATATGCTCACTAATCATTAGTAATAATGTTGTCATCAGTTTAGTCAGCATCTTAGATGTCTTTCTATTTGTATTTCTTTTAATAAATTTCATATTTGCCTAATCACCAAAACCAAATCAGTTTCACTGGCTTTGTTATACAGTATTTTACTATTCCTAAAACTACATGACACATATAGATACTTTGCAATCACTTGACATTCATTAATTTAATAGAAAAACAAATATGCAGCATTTTTATTGGGAGTGTATTTAATTTTTTTATCTTTTTGTATCTTTTAATTATCTTTATCTTTTTTATCTTCTTTACAGGCTGCAGGGTTGGAAAAAGGGTGAACATACATAAATGCAAACTACAATGGATATGAATATTCTAAGGAGACCATATATGGAAGTTTTTATTTAAGTGGAAGAATTGCTTGAATGACCGCTGATGATGATAAATCCTGAGCTCTCAAGGTTTCCAACTTTGGATTTGATGCTGCTGTCTGAAATATGCTAACAAGGGAAATGTCCGAAGCCTTATTTTTTTTGGTAATGTGTAGAACAAAGATTGGCATTGTGCCTTCTTTCCCCAGGTATGTATTTCCCTATAGTCCTTTATATGGAGATCCTAAAGGAGTTTCCTATTTTACTTTTATAGAAAAGACACAAATACTGTCAAAAATAGAGTATTAAAAAAAAAAAAAAAAATAATAAAGAAAGAAACCGTATTGGGGAAACAGACATGCTGCAACTAGCTTTATTCTTTAAGTAGATAAATTTCCTCCCCAAAAAATTACATTATAGATATATATATATATATATATATATATATATATATATATATATATATATATATATATATGTATCAATAACTCTCGGCAGAGCTGCTGGTTTAAAGCGGGCTTGTTGCCTTCACTCTCCTTCCCTCTGTTTCACCGGCACCGGGTCTAGGGTTCCGTTGAGATTACCTCCGGACGATGCAAGCACTGAACACTTGAGTACGTTTTCAATGCTCTATTGAACAATTAACGAAGGAAGTAGCAGGAAAGAGGCAAGAGGGAAACCGCAGGGAAAGCTCAAATACCTTTCTGTAGGATTCTTGAAAAATGTCCTTTAGAGTTGAATATTATAGTAGAATGCTCTCCCCTCGTGGGACACACTCTTTGCTCGCCTGTATAGGCCTCTCTGACTTGCCTAGCAGCCAGTACGTAGCACGAATAAAAGTCTCTGCCACAGACTTGCTTGGAATGAACCCGTACGATCCTCTACCACAGGATGTATTGGTTTTGTGGTGAATGTCAGTCACAGTGCTTTAACCTTTAAGCCAAACCCGACAACACTATGCTGTAAAGTTACTTTAGGATACGTCCTCCAACCGAGTCACCAGGCCCCTCTCCAGACCAGCACTCTGCGTGATCCTTCCATGACGCGTCCCCCCCGGGATCTTCTCGGTTGTCCAGCTTCTTCACTCTGGATAGACAGCTCAGGACCATTCCTCGGCTGCTATGGTAGGCCCCAGACAAGCATCTGGGACCACCCATGGGCCTCAGGAATGGAGGACCACGAGGTAGCACTCTAACACATACCTGTCGGCCAGGAGGGCCAGCAGCTGGCTGTAAAATGATCCTAAAACATGGCGTCTGCCCCATAAATACCCTCTCCCAGAATCCCACTCGGAGGACCACCTCCACCGAGTTGTCTCCGGGACAGAAGAGCATCCATACGCTTTGACACGTTGCCTTTCCAACACTAGCCAATAGTAACAACGACACCCACCGGCCCAGTATGGAAACACATGCAATGTCAGCCAAGCTGGAACAGAGGCAAATCTAACTTCCCTTAACAAGCAATTTACTAAATTTACCTATCAGATGGTAGATCGCAAATCTACCAGCGCTACATATATATATATTATATAATGTAATACATAATCATAAGGGCATCTGCACTTACAGCTTTCTCTTAGCCCCTGCAAAGTCACAAAAATGAACAAAGAAGATAATCATGTAGTGCTCAAACACTGATGAGAATAAAGTGCTATAAGTGCAGAAAAGAAAATTCATCCATATACTTGTAAAGCTGTAAACATGTGCATTTATAAATGATAATATTCAATATAGTGACAAGTAAGGTATACAAATTAAATCATTTTCAAATGAAAGTGCCAATTTTTCTGTGAAAAGCATAAAAAAATTGAAATAATGTTCATTCAAAATGCCAAATCTTCGAATGTGGCATAAAATTGGTAAATTATATAGATAAAGGAATCCAAATTCCAAATACTGGCGGTGACAAAAGTGCTCCACACATGGTTATTACCCCTGTGACGACCCATATTAAGACGAAATGTACATCAGGTTGGAGGACATAGCAGTGATGTCAGCACGCTCGCTGGGGCGCAGGGCGATAATTTCTGAATGCTTGATGTATTCATTTTACTTGTGAGTAGAATACTGATCTTTTAATAAATTTCTTATGCTGGGAAATTGCGCAATGAGCGATTGTGTTCCTTTTTTATATACATGCCTGGTTAATGAATGGTGACAACTTACTGGGTGCATTATCAGGTGATCTTTTTGATGACATATCTAACATACGGGTCCTGTGAGGGGGGTGTTAGTTGCATACCCACAGTGGGGGGTATTGCCCATTAATGCATGGCTAGACCTCGTTTTGGGTCTTCTCATCTGGTAAGCGTCCATTCATTATTATATATAGTGGAGCACGGACAAGGGATCGCTTGGAGCACTTTTGGACCGTAATAAGCAGGTGTGGAGCTCCTTTTTCACCACCACTATTTGGAATTGGCAAACCTCTGTCTATATCATTTACCAATTTTATGCAGCATTTGAAGATTTGGCATTGATCATTATTTGAAATTTTGTATGCTTTGCACAGAATAATTGTCACTTTCAATTGAATATGATTTAATTTGTATACCTTACTTGGCACCTTATTGAATATTATTATTTATGAATGCACATGTTTACAGCTTTAGATGTATATATGGATGAATTTTCTTTTTTTGCACGTATAGCACTTTATTCTTATCAGTGTATGAGCACTACATGATTTTGATTATTTAATACATGTCTGTTTGAGTATATTCACAGCGCAACACACATTTTTCTGAAAGTCACAAATGACTGTCATTTCTGTCAGTG
Source organism: Aquarana catesbeiana (assembly GCF_042186555.1). Classification (NCBI taxonomy): domain Eukaryota; kingdom Metazoa; phylum Chordata; class Amphibia; order Anura; family Ranidae; genus Aquarana; species Aquarana catesbeiana. The sequence goes on from NC_133328.1 coordinate 392,075,294, forward strand.
AAGTCCTCCTAATGCAGCTTTGATGGTATGGTGCAGCGCACATGAAAAAATATTGACATTGCTTGTTATTAATATGCTGCAAATGTTTAAAATGTTACATGCATTGGGACGGCATTTGTGAATGCTGTTTGATTGAGCATGTGTGTGTTAGGCCTTGTTCACATGGGGTGTACCACCGCATATGCCGATGCAAGGCTGTGTTTACTCACATGGAGGTGCACAGGTGTCACGTGCATCACCATGCAAGCAGTCCTATTGATGTCAATTGGGACACAGCAGCTGGACAGACACAGCCACTGCTCCCAATTTGACATCAATGTGGGTGTGGATGCATGTCACCAAACTCACACTTTCTGTGTTCAAATATCATCTAAATACTAGACATGTGCATTCGTTATCGTCCGAATGCATTTTCGTCGAATTTCGGGGATTTCCGTGTTCAATAACGAACGCGCAGAATCCGAAATTCGAAAGAATCTGAAATAAAAAAAATGCTTTATTTTCGTATCCATTATATTTTCGTATTGTTGCGACAAGAGTTCGATATAGATAGATAGAAGATTCAACATGACGGTGAAAATAGCGTTCTGTGTCTATTGAACCTGTGGTCGAATGTGCCTAACCTAACTCTATTAGTCCAAGATTATTCAACATAGATGGAAAAGATTCGACATAGAGAGAAAAGATTCGACATTATAGAGACAATAGTAAATGAGCTGTTAGTGGTCGCTACTGGAATGGGTGGAGGAAGTAAAATTATGATGATGATGAATGTTATTGGCTGATCAAAAATATGCATAATGCCGTTCGACATGAAGATTCTACGAAGCAGCTAAACACATACGATCGCCACGAGCGGACGTTTACGTTCAAATGCTCCGCCCATAGGCTATAGAAGAATTCTAATGTTGTTTGACTAGTAAGAATAATTAATGTAGGTAAATAATGTATAACACCGTGAATTCCTGCGCTAAACAAGTTATTATAAAAAGAGTTATTGGTGATAAAAATAAAATTAAATATAAATATAAGTGATTACTAATATTCAAGGTTGCTGCTCCCAAAGTGCATGTGCCTTTAAAATGTAAATAAGATAAGAGCGCTACCATATACTAATACATCACCAAATAAATCATAAAAACTCATATCAAATATAAAATAACAATATATGAAGTCCATAAATTCCAGTGAACAAATAAATAAATATATAAAGTTCATGTGAATGCAGGTAGGTTTTTCCAGTGCAACTTCAACTTAATCGGATGTGCAGTATAAAGTGCCAAGTGCCAAGACAAACATCAATGCAAAATTTGTGCTCCCCTCTGTGTGCCCTCTCACTCACAAGAGATCTAGGACTCCCATAACAGAAGTCAGATGCGCTTTGAGAGGGTGGCTGGGCTTAGTAGTCCCACTGGCTGTATCACTGCGGCTTGGGTTGTCCTTACTGAGCTATCAGAAATCCCGGAATCCTGTTGAGAAGTGTGCAAACGTTATGAGGACTGCTGGGCTCTGCAGGGATGGGTACAAATGGCAAAATAAGCTATATAGTGTAATTCTGTATACTTATTGTATAAAATCCCAAATTCTAGGTAATCCACTCATATTAAAACAATAAAAACAATGTAGAACCGGAAGTGGCTGGCCGGAAATGATGTCACCACCTGTGGTCACCTGACCCGTTTCTCCCATAGGTCATTTTCAAAGGATACACATAGGCGGTGTAGTATGTCAATATATAAGGTGGGAGGAGTTAAGCCTTATATATTGACGCACTACACCACCCATGGGTATCCTTTGAAAAAGACCCATTGCGGTTTTACATTGTTTTTAATATGAGTGGATTACCTGGAATTTTGGATTTTATACAATAAATATACAGAATTACGCTATATAGCTTCTTTTGCCATTTGTACCCATCCCTGGAGGTTAATTGAGGACAACACCTTTTGTAGCTGGAATAATAATTATAATTATTACTAGTCAAACAACATTAGAATTCTACTATAGCTTGTGGGCCAAGCATTCGACCGGAAATGCACAATCGCTTCATCAAATCTTATTAGAACATCCAACAGACACCACAAGCCTTCAATTGACAGATTCAACCTTATTTAATGTGGATTTCGTATGAATGCATTTTTTAACGAAACAAAATAAATAAAAATGTATTTCGGGAGTAACTAAATACATTTATATTTCGGATGAACCCGAAATTCCGAAACAAAATATTTCAGTGTGCACATGTCTACACAGGAGTAATGTGTGATTTTAACTGAATATTGGCGTGCTTTATGTATTTCTTCTAGGTCTGTGCAGTAATCCAGTGTTAAAGTTTCCCTGTGTGTAAGAGCTTCCTATAATAAAGACCCTACCACTGCTGTTCTCTACCTTTGTGCAGGGTGACCATCTTGTGCCTGTTTTGTCTCCGCCCCTTCTGTAGTTCTCTGCAGGCAGCCTGTAGTGGGTGGTGCCTGATATGCCCCTTCCACAGCTCTGCTCCCTGTGCTGGCTATGTATATCACCATTAAAATGTCACTGCTATTTTTTCAAGGTATTTGGGTTTGCAAAGGCAATTGGTGCACACAAAGTTAATTTATAACCTGTGTGGTACATAGAGGGGATTTTGGGACTTTGAATGTGAGGTATTGTGATGGGACTCAACAAGTAAAACAAGGTAATAAGCAATGTGTTTATTGTCTAAAACACATAACAATGACATGCAGCAGTGGATACATAGAGTATAGTAAACACATGAACATCATATTACAAACCATCAGCATATAATTGTCACAAGGTATTTGAAAGAATACTCCTCCGTAAAAAATCCTGAGAACACAAGGTAGTGGCCTATGAGTATAAAACATATGCATCGTTGTAAGCCTGATGCGTTTCATGGCAGTGAAGCCACTCTTCAGGGGCAAATGCGTAATAATAAAAAATCTGTAGAGAGATATAAACATCACATAAACTTTCTTTTTTTTTTTTTCAATAGATTTTATTGAAAGAAAAGTGCAATTACAAGGTATCACAGTAGTTGGTATACAAAATTTTTGAACATTTTATAAATCTATATATGCCTATACCAGTAGTCTATGCACTTATATATATGGTTGAATAACAGCATCAACCAGGGTAGTATAGTATATATAGTGTGAGTTTAGATAGACATACCATGACAAAATAACTGGATGGATCAACAGGGTGGGTCCCTATTAGGGATGAGCCGAACACCCCCCTGTTCGGTTCGCACCAGAACATGCGAACAGGAAAAAAGTTTGCTCGAACACGCGAACACCGTTAAAGTCTATGGGACACGAACATGAATAATCAAAAGTGCTAATTTTAAAGGCTTATATGCAAGTTATTGTCATAAAAAGTGTTTGGGGACCTGGGTCCTGCCCCAGGGGACATGGATCAATGCAAAAAAAAGTTTTAAAAACGGCCGTTTTTTCAGGAGCAGTGATTTTAATAATGCTTAAAGTCAAACAATAAAAGTGTAATATCCCTTTAAATTTCGTACCTGGGGGGTGTCTATAGTATGCCTGTAAAGGGGCGCATGTTTCCTGTGTTTAGAGCAGTCTGACAGCAAAATGACATTTGGAAGGAAAAAACACATTTAAAACTACCCGCGGCTATTGCATTGCCGACAATACACATAGAAGTTCATTGATAAAAACGGCATGGGAATTCCCCCCAGGGAAACCCCGAACCAAAATTAAAAAAAAAAAAAATGACGTGGGGGGGTCCCCCTAAATTCCATACCAGGCCCTTCAGGTCTGGTATGGATATTAAGGGGAACCCCGGCCAAAATTTTAAAAAAAAATGACGTGGGGTTCCCCCTAAATTCCATACCAGACCCTTCAGGTCTGGTATGGATTTTAAGGGGAACCCCGCGCCAAAAAAAAAAAAAAAAAACGGCGTGGGGTTCCCCCAAAAATCCATACCAGACCCTTATCCGAGCACGCAACCTGGCAGGCCGCAGGAAAAGAGGGGGGGACGAGAGTGCGCCCCCCCCCTCCTGAACCGTACCAGGCCACATGCCCTCAACATTGGGAGGGTGCTTTGGGGTAGCCCCCCAAAACACCTTGTCCCCATGTTGATGAGGACAAGGGCCTCATCCCCACAACCGTGGCCGGTGGTTGTGGGGGTCTGCGGGCGGGGGGCTTATCAGAATCTGGAAGCCCCCTTTAACAAGGGGACCCCCAGATCCCGGCCCCCCCTGTGTGAAATGGTAAGGGGGTACTTACCCCTACCATTTCACTAAAAAACTGTCAAAATAGTTAAAAATGACAAGAGACAGTTTTTGACAATTCCTTTATTTAAATGCTTCTTCTATCTTCCTTCATCTTCTTCTTCTTCTGGTTCTTCTGACTCTTCTGGTTCTTCCTCCGGCGTTCTCGTCCAGCATCTTCTCCGCGGCGTCTTTTATCTTCTTCTCCTCGGGCCGCTCCGCACCCATGGCATTGGGGGGGAGGCTCCCGCTCTTCTCTTCATCTTCTTCTTCATCCTCTTCTCTTCTTCATCTTCTTCATCTTCATCTTCTCTTCTTTTCTTCTGCGGGCCGCTCCGCATCCATGCATGGAGGGAGGCTCCCGCTGTGTGACGGCGTCTCCTCGTCTGACGGTTCTTAAATAACGGGGGGCGGGGCCACCCGGTGACCCCGCCCCCCTCTGACGCACGGTGACTTGACGGGACTTCCCTGTGACGTCACGGGGAATGCCACAGGGAAGTCCCGTCATGTCCCGTGCGTCAGAGGGGGGCGGGGTCACCGGGTGGCCCCGCCCCCCGTTATTTAAGAACCGTCAGACGAGGAGACGCCGTCACACAGCGGGAGCCTCCCTCCATGCATGGATGCGGAGCGGCCTGCAGAAGAAAAGAAGAGAAGATGAAGATGAAGAAGATGAAGAAGAGAAGAGGATGAAGAAGAAGAAGATGAAGAGAAGAGCGGGAGCCTCCCCTCATGCCATGGGTGCGGAGCGGCCCGAGGAGAAGAAGATAGAAGACGCCGCGGAGAAGATGCTGGACGAGAACGCCGGAGGAAGAACCAGAAGAGCCAGAAGAACCAGAAGAAGATGAAGGAAGATAGAAGAAGCATTTAAATAAAGGAATTGTCAAAAACTGTCTCTTGTCATTTTTAACTATTTTGACAGTTTTTTAGTGAAATGGTAGGGGTAAGTACCCCCTTACCATTTCACACAGGGGGGGGGCCGGGATCTGGGGGTCCCCTTGTTAAAGGGGGCTTCCAGATTCCGATAAGCCCCCCGCCCGCAGACCCCCACAACCACCGGCCACGGTTGTGGGGATGAGGCCCTTGTCCTCATCAACATGGGGACAAGGTGTTTTGGGGGGCTACCCCAAAGCACCCTCCCAATGTTGAGGGCATGTGGCCTGGTACGGTTCAGGAGGGGGGGGGCGCACTCTCGTCCCCCCCTCTTTTCCTGCGGCCTGCCAGGTTGCGTGCTCGGATAAGGGTCTGGTATGGATTTTTGGGGGAACCCCACGCCGTTTTTTTTTTTTTTTTTTTTGGCGCGGGGTTCCCCTTAAAATCCATACCAGACCTGAAGGGTCTGGTATGGAATTTAGGGGGAACCCCACGTCATTTTTTTTTTTTAATTTTGGCCGGGGTTCCCCTTAATATCCATACCAGACCTGAAGGGCCTGGTATGGAATTTAGGGGGACCCCCCCACGTCATTTTTTTTTTTTTTAATTTTGGTTCGGGGTTTCCCTGGGGGGGAATTCCCATGCCGTTTTTATCAATGAACTTCTATGTGTATTGTCGGCAATGCAATAGCCGCGGGTAGTTTTAAATGTGTTTTTTCCTTCCAAATGTCATTTTGCTGTCAGACTGTTCTAAACACGGGAAACATGCGCCCCTTTACAGGCATACTATAGACACCCCCCAGGTACGAAATTTAAAGGGATATTACACTTTTATTGTTTGACTTTAAGCATTATTAAAATCACTGCTCCTGAAAAAACGTCCGTTTTTAAAACTTTTTTTTGCATTGATCCATGTCCCCTGGGGCAGGACCCGGGTCCCCAAACACTTCTTATGACAATAACTTGCATATAAGCCTTTAAAATTAGCACTTTTGATTTCTCCCATAGACTTTTAAAGGGTGTTCTGCGGCATTCGAATTTGCCGCGAACACCCCAAATTGTTCGCTGTTCGGCGAACTTGCGAACAGCTAATGTTCGAGTCGAACATGAGTTCGACTCGAACTCGAAGCTCATCCCTAGTCCCTATGGAGCTACTGGTATCAAAACAAAGAGGGGAGGGAGGTGGGTAGGATGGGGGGTGGGGCAAACACCAGTCAGTTGAAGTATTAAGTAGCGAGAGAGTTACAGGAAAAAGAAACAGGAGAGTCTTCTTCCTCAGGAGTGGTAATGGGAGTGTCATAGTACGCAAAAGAGGTATTTTCGAAGTTCTGTAATTCCTCTTGGGACAGAGTTGATTGCATGAATGCCCACCATCTTGAGTAGAAACGTGTGTTGGAGAGTTCTTTTTTGAAGTCGGTGTTGAGCTTGTCTCTGTGAAGCAAGGCTAGGAGCTCTCTTTTAAGCTGTGAGATCTGTGGGCCTGGAGAGGAAGTCCAGTGTTGTAAGATTAGTCTTCTGGCTAGTAAGAGACTGATCAAGATCCAGTCCCTATAGGGGGGGTGGGTGGTTTGGGACCACGGGAGCAGTTGGTCATCCCAGTATCCGAAGATGAGGAGTAGGGGGTCTTTAGGTATTTTTAGCAGCGTTATGTCGAAAATGTAGGAGATGACTTGGTTCCAGAAGGCGGAGATGGAGGAGCATGTCCAGAAACGGTGAGAAAAAGATGGTTTTGGCTGGCGGCACATGGGGCAGCTGGCTGTACCCTGGGCAGTCTTGACCGAGAGGAAAGGAATGTAAGCACGGTGTAGAATCTTCAATTGTGTTTCTCTCCATACCTCATTGGGGGTCAGCTGGAGGGTTTTCTTGTACCCTTGAAGAATCTTTTCCACAATATCTGAGTCTGGAAAGTCCTTGCCCCAGTTTGCTACCGATGAGGAAGCAAGTGAGGGAGTGGTCTTTATCAAGAACGGTTTGTATAAATCTGAGGTTTTATAAGAGTCACCGTGTAGTAACTGATCCGTGATGGCTGTCTGAAATCTCTTTCGTTCCTCTCTGCATGAGTCTTTTATAAAACTGACGCATTGAGCGTAGTGTAAAGCATGGGATTGTGGGAGGGAGAAGGTTTCTGCAATGACAGAGAAGTTATGAGGGCGACCTGAGTCCAAGTCACATAGGGTGGAAAAATTTGTGAGGCTTTTTTGTTGCCAAACAAAGAAAGATTTGTATTCCAATCCTGGTGAAAAACTGGGGTTTCCTTGAATCAGAAGGTGTCTGGACATAAAGGGCGACAGTTTCAGTGCTTTCCGCACTTCCCTCCAAGCTATGGCTGTGTCTCTGAGGAGAAGATTGTGTTGTAGGGGAGGGCGAATAGATTTCCACCTGCAATGGAGTAATGCCACCAGGGAGTAAGGTTGGACCATCGAAGATTCCATGGAATAATTTGAGCAGAGAGAAAGTTGCGATATCCAGTCTAGGCCTATCCTGAGTAGGCAGGAGAGGTTTATGCTCTAATGTTTGGGAGACTAATCCCTCCTTCGCGTCTGGGAAGATACAATTTAGCAAGGGCTATACGTGGTCTTTTATTTCGCCAGAGAAATTGGGAGATGGCTTTGTTTAGATTGGTGATATCTGCATGTTTGAGAAGTAGGGGTATCGTTTGGAGAGGGTACAGTAATCGGACGAAGCTGTCCATTTTTACTAGGTGACATCTTCCCAGGAGCGAAAGGGGTAGATCCATCCAGTTACCCAATTCTTGAGAGATTTTTTTGAACGGTGGGGGATAATTGAGATGGTATATAGAAGAGGGCAGTCTTCCTATCTTAATGCCTAGATATGTTATGTATGAATTGGCCACTGGAAAGGGTGAGTGTTGCGCCCACGAAGGGACAGATAAAGTGCCTATGGGGAGGATTTCGCTCTTGCTGTAGTTTATGCGGAGACCTGAACAGATTTTAAATTCAGAAGAGGGGTTGGTCGAGAAAATGAGGACGTCATCGGCGAAGAGTGATGTGCGGAGTTCTTGGGAGCCTATTTTGATCCCGTGTAGTGGGGCTTCTAGGCTAAGGTATCGAGAGAGGGGCTCTAAGGCGATGTTAAAGAGGAGTGGGGGCAGCCTTGTCTCGTGCCTTTGTATAGGCGGAATTCCTCCGAAAGAAGGCCCGCTGCCACCACTCTGGCCGCGGGGGAGGCGTACATGGCCTGTATGAGGTGTTGGAAGGGGCCCGTGAAGCCCATTTTCGACAGGGTCATTGTTAGCCATTCGAAACCGACATTATCGAAGGCTTTTTCCGCGTCCAGAGTGATGATGGCATGATCCCCCCCCAGATTGAGTTTGGCTTGTTCCAGAGCTATCATCACCTTATGGATGTTCATGGTGGCTGTTCTCCCCTTCACAAAACCTGATTGGGCTGGGTGGATCAGGGAGGGAATAATGTTAGCAAGTCTGGAAGCTACTATTTTTGAGAGTATCTTTACGTCTAAATTTAGGAGGAAAATGGGGCGGTATGAACCTGGTTCTTGGGGGTCTTTGCCTTTTTTGGAAAGTAGTTTGACGATGGCCTGATTCCCAGTTGGTTAGTAGGAGCCGCCAGTCCATATAGCATTATAGACTGCGAGGAGAGGGGGCTCGGTAATAGTTGATAGAGCCTTATAGAATTCTCCTGTAAATCCATCTGGGCCTGGGGCTTTAGAAGGAGCTAGGTTCCGGATGACATTAGATATTTCTTGTAATGAGATAGGTGCATTGAGGGCTTCAAGTTGGGAGGGAGAAACCGTGGGTAGAGATAGTCTGTCTAGGAAGGATTTGTCTACGTTCATGTCTATGGGGTCGGTGGCGTATAGCGAGGAATAATATTGCAGCATAATTTTGTTAATGTCTTGTTGTGAGGTTTATATATCGCCTGTGGTGTCCCGTAGGGAGGTAATGTGTGTCGGGCGGGAAGGGCCTTTGCATAGTCTTGCTAACAGTTTGCCAGCTTTGTTGCCAAATTTATGAAGGGTGGCCACCATATGTGCCCTATATGTTCATTTAAGGGTATCTGCCCAAGTATCAAATGCCCTTTTTGCTATCTGCCATTGTAGCCTGTTATCAGGGGAGTCCCTAGTATAAAGAGAGCGTTGTTCCAAACGCAGATTGACACTGGCCAACTTATAATTTGCCAAAGTGTTTCTCTTGTGAGAGGCAACGTAGGAGATGATGCGGCCTCTGAGGAAGGCTTTTCCAGCTTCCCAGAAAAGGTTCGGGTTGTCCACATGGGGAGAGTTGGCCTCAGAGAATTCAGACCAACCTTTCTCTTTCATGTAGCCATGAAAGTCTGAGTTATTTTGGAGATAAGCGGGGAAACGCCAAAGTTTGGGAGTAGGATGTATGTGAGGGGTATCTAGCAAGATCGAAATGGGGGCGTGGTCAGATATGGCTATGTCGTGGATATCAGAATTAGAGATTATAGGGATAAGGTTGTCAGTACAGAAGAGGTAATCGATTCTAGTGAAAATGTTGTGAGGGTTGGAGTAAAAGGTGTAATCTCTATCTGCTGGGTGGTAAAGCCGCCAGATGTCATGCAAGTGGAGAAACTCCATAGTAGATGCGAAGCGTGTAGGTTCAGATAAAGTGGGTGATGGACGCGGTCGTTTGGAAGAGGATCTGTCATCTATCAGGTGCAGGGTGTCGTTAAAATCTCCCCCAACTATATGTGGTAGGTGCGGAGCACGTAGTAACCATGAGGAGAACTGATTAAAAATTTTTTTGTCTGGATTATTTGGGGCATATATGTTAGAGATCACGAGATTGCTGTTACCCAGTTTTATGTGTGGAGAGGAAACGTCCCTAGCTATCTGTTTCTACGGAAAGTACCTCGCAGGGAAGGTTTTTGTGGATTAATATGATAACCCCTGCTTTGCAATTGTGTGCACTTGAGCCTAGAACAGTACCCACCCAGAGTTTTTTCATGCGGTGAAGGTCAGAGGAAGTTAGGTGGGTTTCCTGGAGCAGGGCAATATAAGTTTTTAGTCACTTGAGGTGGCGAAGAATTTTAAGTCTCTTGACGGGGGACCTAAGCCCTTTCACGTTCCAAGAGGTAATTTTCATGTGAGTGGTGATGTAGGTAGTTTATGGGTCGGTAAATTGTTTACATCATATGGGGACCTGAGGAGAGGAGTTGAACTGGCATTGCAAACCAGGGTGTGCTGGCTATGAGGAGGTAGAGAAGGCTGAAATTTTGGAGTCTGATGGGTGTTGCTGGGGACCAATAAAGGGGAGGGGTAAGGAGGGGTAGGAGCAAGAAATAAAAACATCACAAAACAGTAGAGGAACTTCTCTTTTTTCCGCATAGAGTCACTGTGCAGGCCAGCTCCCGTAACGATCCAGTCGCTATGGTGAATGTGCGCCCTGGATGATTCGGTGTCAACGGCCGTGACGGAGGACCTCTCATGGGTGCAGGATCAGGAGGAGGCCATACAAAGTGAGGCTATAGGAGGTGATGCAATATAACAGAAAAAACATGTGCCATAATAAAGAAACATTTAAATGTAAACAAGCCAGGTACCTGAGTAGACAGATAATGGAGCTCTAAAGGCTTTAAAAGCTTTAAAACCGAGGAGCAAGCAAAACATGTGCCCCTAAGGAAAAACTTGGTAAGGCAGTAAATCTTCTTGTCAGCGGGAGGTGTTGTGGTGGGTAGGGCCAGAGGATCTGAAGCGCTTTGGGGAATCGTTCCTCGGGCTTCGCTGGTCCAGAGGGCGATTACTTGGAGAGGCCCTGAGTGGGGAATCGGAGTGCGATTCAGCGTGCAGTGAACGCAGGAAGGCTTCCGCCTCTGCGGTGTCCTGAAAGGATAGCTGGTCCCCGTTGGGAGCTTTGAGGCGGAGAATTGCGGGGAAGGCCAAGGTGAACTTCATCTGTCGCTGGTGTAGTTCTGTGCAGATTTGTTGGAATGCTTTCCTTTTTTTTTGAGACTTCTATGGAATAGTCCGCGAAGATCTGGATTTTGATTCGATCAATTTTCAGAGATCTGGTTTGCCGAAACTTTTGCAGGATGAGAGTCTTGTCGTTGTAATTTAGGTACTTTGCTATGATCGGGCGAGGGGTTTTACGATCAGGGGCTCCCACGTGGTGGGCCCGTTCTACCGTAGAAGGGCCGGGGAGGCCTAATGCCTCTGGGATGCGTCTGGCGCAGAATTCCGCAATAGCTGAGGACTATAGTGATTCTGGGACTCCCACGAATCGTAGACTGCTCCTTCTGGATCTGTTTTCTAAATCGTCCAGTTTTTGTAGTATGTACTGATTGGTTTTATCCTGTGCTTGTTCGGTAGCTTGTGCCTGATATACTTCTTCTTCCAGGCTTGAAAGGCGGTGTTCCACCTCATGAAGTCTAGTTGAATGTTCACCTAATTGTGCCTTGATTTGCCTCATCCCTGCATTCACAGCCTTTTCCACTGAGGCGGTTATCATGGGGGATAAGAGGGCTGCGACAGCCTGAGCTATACGGTCCGTGTTGTTATCCCCCTGGTATGGGGAGGAGGAGGCAGGGTGCAGGGAGAGAGGAGATGGAAGTGAGGAGGGGGGGGCTGAAGGACCGCTCACCTCCATGTCGGGTTCGTCCATCGTGGTGTTCGGGAGGGCCGAGACCGAGGGGCCTTGAGTTGCGCCTGGGCCGATTGAATTGTTGCGGCCACGTAAGAGCGCGTGCCGGTTTTCTCCACAAATCGGTCCATAGGGTAGCCTGAGGGGGCCCCGATGCGACTTCTGGCAGCAGGAGGGGGACGAGCAATTGATGTTGAAATCTGTTATTGTGCCTCTATGTCCTTGGAAGCCGAAACCGGGTCTTCAAATTGCAGCTGGGCCAGGCTTGCGTAGGCCGTTCTGTTTTAATTGCCAATAGTTGGTTTGTAGGGGAGTGAGGGGTCCCCTATAAGGTTAGGGAGTCAGGCGGCTGTTTTTTTTGTTTTAGTCCTTTCTGGTGCCGCGTGTGGCCGCGTAGGCTGAGACCGGGGCCTCAATTTGAAGTGCGGCCAGGCGGAACGATGCGGCCGTATGCGGACCGTTTAGATTGCCTTTGCGCGGTCCGTAGGGGAGTGCGGGGTCCCCGAGAATGTTGCAGGCGGCAGGAGGGAGGTCAGGTGTCTATTATGGAGCCTGGAATTGTGCCGTGAGAGCCGCATAGGCTGAGGCCGGGGCCTCGATTTACGGCCGGGCCGGGTGAAGTCGTCGCGGCCGTGTTGTAAGCCGGAAACAGACGGTCGGTAGGTTCGCAGGAGAGCGGGGAATACCCTAGGAGAGCTGCCGTTGTCAAGGGGGGATCAGGCATGTATTTATAAGTCGATTAGTGGATCGTGATGTGGGAGCTGTGAGGAGGCTCAGCTACTCCATGCGGCGCCGGAACCGGAAGTCACATAAACTTTCTAATCATGCGACCCACTAAGGGGAAACAGGGACATGTTAGTAACTTACATGTCAGGAGCCTGTGGAGGTATCTGTACTGGAGCAAATGAGCCAGCATAATTGTCTGTACTGGGAGCTGAGGTGTAGTGGAAAATGGATGTGGTTCCCAAAGACAATGTATGTCCAACCTGGGGTGCAGCAGGGGCTCCAATCTAAGAATAAATGGTAATATATAATATAATAATGTATAACCCAAGTTGGGTAGATATAGAAGAGACCCCTGAGCCAAGTGAATGTGATGAAGGGAGTGAGAAAAAAAAAAAGGGGGGGGGGCATGTGTGTATAAATAAATACACACATACTAGAAGTGTGGCTGAATAGGTGCTGGTGTTGAATAGAATAAAGAAAGATAAACACAGTGTATAGAGTGAGCTGATAATACAATAACCCGTAACACATGCAGGAGGAGGATCATACCTGGCGTAGTGAAAACAAGACTCAACCAGCGTCACGCTGGCGTGCCATAGGGGGAAGCGCAAGAGTCAGAGCGGCGGCCCGCCGCTCGTATAAACCCAGACACAGTCCCCCATTGTTCAGCCAAGGGGGCCAATCATGCTCCAGCAAGAACTGCCACAAGGATGTCAGACGCATTGGGCAGGTGCATGGCACCGATGCGCAAAGGAAAAACTCGCCGACCTCCCCATGCCAAACAATGGTCAGAGGGGAAATGGGAGGGATGCTTGTGAGAATCGCAGCTCCCGGAAAAAACAAGCAAAAGCCAGCTCTACATGCCCCAGTCTCAGACACAAGACATACTGCTGCAAAATATCATCGCTGATGAAAAGTGATGTGGATGTTGTAATATCCTTTGTGGCTACTGAGAAATATATTTTACAACCTCTCCTGAACAATTTAACTTGACAGATAATAACCCACATTTAAAATGTCCGTTTTGCCACGTTTACATGCTGTGTTTAGCGTCATTTTGCTGCGTTTGCGTTTAGAAGCATTTGGAAAAAAAAAACATTTTTTAGGTTTTTTTCAAAATAGCCAAAATTGAAAAATGCCTGTAAACCAAATGCGGCTAAAAGCGAGTTACCGCGTTTAGCCACGTTTGGCGTTTGAAATGCCTCTAAACACAGCTTCTGAACGCATTTTTTTGGGTTCCAAAAAAAGCCTCCAAACGCAACTACTTAGAAACGACTATAAACAAACCTGTTTACATGTACTGATAAGATAACATAGAGGAGAGTTCAGGAGCAATTGGAAAAAATGCCCAACTGCTCCTAAACGTCCGTTTAACAGCAGCAGTGTACATGAGGCGTAAGTTGTCACCCTGTCACATAAGGTTCTGATGGTGACACACCTTATGCAAGTATAGTCCACTGTTGTCACCATTAGAAGACCTATCTGGAGAAATGCTATGCAGCATATGCATATTGACAGATAATGGCTGCAATGAGAAAAATATATATGGCTGCAAAAAAATATATATATTTTAGGTAAAAAATTGTATATGGTTCTTATACACAGTGCTTAAGCAAAATAAATATTATTCACTTAGGGTTTACACTTAGTTAGCTTAACCACTAACACTAAGACCCCTTTCACACTGGAGGCATCTTTCAGGCACTTTAGCACTAAAAATAGCACCTGTAAAGTGCCTGAAAAAGGCCTCATCAGCAGTCCTAGTGTGAAAGCCCGAGTGCTTTCACACTGGGGCGCTGTGCTGGCAGGACGTTTAAAAAAAGACCTGCAAGCAGCATCTTTGGGGCGGTGGAGGAGCAACATATACGACGATCTTCCTCCGCTCCTGCCCATTAAAATGAATGAGCACCGTGGGGCTACACGGGCGCTATTAACCCTTTCCTGGGCCGCTAGCGGGTGTTAAGAGCTCCCCGCTAGCGCCCGCAAAGCGCCACTAATACTAGCGGTGCTTTACCACTGTAATAGCGGTGCTTTTCGGCCATTAGCGGGGCACTTTTAACCATTAGCGGCCAAATAAAGGGTTAAAGGCACCTGCAAAGTGCCACTACCAAAGCAATTTGCAGGCGCTTCGGCAGTGCTGGCCATTGATTTCAATGGGCAGGAGTGGTGGAGGAGCAGTGTGTACACCGTTCCTCCACCGCCCGAAAGATACTGCTTGCAGGACTTTTTTTAATGTCTTACCAGCGCAGCGTCCCAGTGTGAAAGCGCTCAGGCTTTGACACTGGGACTGCAGGGGAAGCATTTTTCAAGCACTTTACAGGCGCTATTTTTAGCCCAAAAATGCCTAAAAAAATGCCACAGTGTGAAAGAGTTAAACAGTAAAAAATCTTAGCTTGTTATTTGGAGCACGGAGGCTCCTCCTGCTGCCTTCATAGCAAATCAAGAGAAAATGGATGGTATATGTTGACAATCCTTCAGAGCCATTTAATATTTGTGATTAATTGACTCAGAAAAAAAAGTATCAAATGTGAGGCTGTAATGATGCATTTGCAGGAATGGATGTGGATTAAACTGGTCCGACAACAAATTGAAACTGTAATGTCTTTGGCTGGTTCACAATGTATTATGGAATGAAGTTTCACACACAATTCCTCCTGAAACACATGGCAAATATCCAAGCTTTAAATGTTGCCCTGAAATTAGGTGGGGCTTTGCATGTCAGAGTGTCAGGATTAGGACAGTATGTGACTGGAAAACACTGTGCACATCAATTAACACCTCTCTGCTGATACAGAAGTCATTGAGCAGTGTACCAGATAGTGAACTGACCCTGGAAACTGTGATGCTTAAGTATAATATTTCAGGAGGGTGTTTTCTGTACAAATCAAGATATTGGCAGCTATGCTGTATGTTCTGCTGTTCCTTTTCATGTCCAAACATAGACATGTATCTCTAAAATGTTCGTTTATTGGAAATTTTTACTCTGCAATCTTAATTCATAAATGCCAATTCCTAAGTGAAATAAAATAAACACATAGAAAGAAAAAGCATGGATTTTTTTAATATTAAAATTGTATATATAATTGTATTATAATTGTCAAAAAGTTGTAGTATATACACTACTCCAGGATGTTGTAATTATATTTGCAAAAATTAAAGTCATTAGAATTAGTTGGTGTTTTATTTGATTATGTTGTCATTTCGCATATGTTATGTATTTCCTTTTTTTCACTTTAATTTTGGTTCTTCCCCTTCCTCTCACATGGCAGCACTGATGCATGGCAATTGGTTGGACAGGCATCATCCACAGCTGCACATGGGGGCAGGGAGGGAGCTGTGGACTTATCTTGCATTGACTTAAGCTGGCTATAGATGAATTGAAATCCAGATGGTGCACCAGGGGCCAGAAAAATTTCAATCCATCTATGGATCTAATGATCGACTTCTCATGATCGGATTTGTTGAGAAATTTTTGCTCAATCAATGCTGCAGCCAATCAGCCGCAGCGCGTAGACATGTGCACACTGAAATATTTTGTTTCGGAATTTCGTTTTCGTCTGAAAAATACATTTATTTAGTTACTCCCGAAATTCGTTTTTATTTATTTTGTTTCGTTACAAAATGCATTAGTCTGAAAATCTGAAATAATTAAGGTCGAATCTGTCATTGAAGGCTTATGGTGTCTGTCGAATGTTCTAAGAAGAGCAGCTAAACTTTACGACACCGCAATCGTACATTTCCAGTCGAATGTTCCGCCTACAAACTATAGTAGTATTCTAATGTTGTATGACACTAGTAATAATTATATTTATTAATTATTATTACTAGTCAACCAACATTAGAATTCTTCTATAGCCTATGGGAGGATCATTTGACCATAAATGTCCACTCGTGGTGACTGCTTTGTCGAATCTTCATGTCAAATCTTTTCTCTCTATGTCGAATAATCTTGGACTAATAGAGTTAGGTTAGGCACATTCAACCTTTTTTGCTATTGTCTCTATAATGTCGACTCTTTTCTCTCTATGTCGAATGTTTTCTCTCTATGTAGAATAATCTTGGACTAGTAGAGCTAAGGTTAGGCACATTCGACCACAGGTTCGATGGACACAGATCGCTATTGTCAGCATCATGTCGAATCACCTATCTATATCGAACTGTTGTCGCAACGAAAATGAAAATAAAGCATTTTTTCAAGTCGGATCTTTCGGTTTTCGTATTCTGCACGTTCGTTATCATTTGTTAAAATGATAACGAAAATACCCGAAATTCTGACGAAAATGCATTCGGACGAAAACGAATGCACATGTCTACTAATTAGTTTGTTCTGTTTGCAGAGGAGTCTCTGTTGTCAGAGTACAATAACAAAGCTGGGCGGATTCCTCTATTCACCTTCCTTTTTTCTTTTCGGAAAAAAATCTGACCCATGTATTCCCAGCTTTACACAGGTTTTCTCCACTTCAGGTAGTAAACTAAGTGACAATGAACCAAAGGTAAGTTAAGTGTTAAATGCCATGGAGGCTGGCATTAAAAGAACCTGCTGCTATGACTCTGCAAGAGCAAAGCACAAGATCACTTTAATAACTATTGAGATAAGATATAGGCCATATAAGGAATCCAGACTCTTAAGACTTGTATTCTGAGCTGTAGCAGTAAAGCAACCATTGGGCTTGATTTACTAAAACTGGAGAGTGCAAAATCTGGTGCAGCTGTGCAAGGTAGCCAATCAGCTTCTAACTTCAACTTGTTCAATTATGCCGCGTACACAGGGTCGGACTTTTCGTCTACAAAAGTCCAACGGACGTTGACGGACTAAAGCTGGCTGGTAATCCGATCGTGTGTGGGCTTCTCCGGACTTTCAACGTACTTTTTTAGCCTCAAATCCGACGGACTTTAGATTTGAAGCATGCTTCAAATCTTTACGTCGTAACTACGACGGACCCCGAAGTCCGCTCGTCTGTATGCTAGTCCGACGGACAAAAAAGCGACGCATGCTCATAAGCAAAAACTAAACGGAAGCACTCGGTCTAGTAAAACTAGTGTTCGTATTGTAGGTAGCACATTCATCACGCTGCAAAATCTGTGATCGTTGAATGCAGCGCATTTTATTTCTTCTTTACGAGTGCTCTAAAGAACGAAGGTGTTTTGCTGTTCATAATCAGAGTTCTCCCAAACTGATTTCTGGATTCTTTTTCTCTTTGATCTCATGAATGATATAGTATGCATTTTAAAAACAATGTTTCCATACTAATAATACTTTTTCCCCTTTTTTTTTTTTTTTTTTTTTAGGTTTGTAAAGTTACCACAAAGAACCCATTATTCTTTTTTTTTTTTATAGTGATTATTTTTTAGTTTTTAGATAAAGTTAACCCAAAGCACCGTTTTTGGTTATGTAAATTTTTTTATTTTCAAGACTTACCACTTGAACATTATTAACATTAGTAATGTATTTTTGGTGTGTTTTTTCCAAACTCATTGAGATTGTTGTCCCTTGTTAATTTAACATTGTGTGTAAAATCAATGATTTCAAAGAAAACACATAAAGTCTTTTGCTAAACTCAAAAAAGATCCATTTATTCATGGTCAAAATAAAATAAAGAGGAAGTCAACGCTGGAAAAAGTCGGTGTACCAGAAAATTGGGATCTTGCGGAGTCCATATAAGAGGGAGCACAATCTGGTCCAAGAATCCCAGAGATCAACAGCACCAGCAGATGATCTAGATGTCCCCAGACTGTGGTCCTACAACAGCCTGCGTCTTCTGTCAGACCAGACTGAACCCAGGTCATCACTTTCTTCTCTTCCCTGCAGCCTTTCCTCCACGCTGCCCTGCAGCCTTCCCTGTAGCCTTCTTTTGAGGCTGTGGCTCTGGTGTTTCAGTTGTGGCAGGAGGAGGAGGAGGAGGAGGAGGAGGAGGAGGAGGAGGGGGGGCTGCCTCATGTAGTTGGGTGTTTTGTGTTAGCGTGCCCTGCAGCCCCTTATGGATTGTTTCCCCAAATAGGCGCTCACAAATGAGGCGCTGCTCCCAATCCATCTGAAGAAGCCTGCTGGCTAAGTAGCAGCCATAGGATTCTTCCGCTTCGGGGGGGCTCCTTAAAAAACGGGTGGCCTCTTGCATGAGGCGCAGGGATGCGTCCTGTGTGACCATCCCCTTCCTGGCCCTTTTTTTGGGAAGGTGGAGGGGAGGCACTTGGGATTCGGTCAGGCTCCTACTGAGCCCAGCCACCTCACTTGGCCCAGTCACCTCACTTGGCCCAGCCACCTCACTGGGAGCAGCCACCTCACTGGGAGCAGCCACCTCCTGCCTGACACTGGGCCCAGCCTCCTCCAGGATGATGGTGAATCCGGCCTCCTCCAGGCTGTCCATGGGCCCGGTCTCCTCCTGCCTGCCACTTTCCCCACATTCCTCCTGGATGGACTCATCCTGTGTATAAAAAAAGGACAATAGTTTGAGTATATTTTTTTGGGTTCATCAATGACACACAGTTTGCTTCTCATGAATAGCAAATTCAATGTGAATACATCTCTTTAATAAAAGAGTCTAATCAGACACCCTAATTATTTCAAGCAGGTGCCAAACATATTTAGCCACTACTGTCAATTGATATGTATACACAATTTTGAGGCCAAAATTATTTTAGACAATTATAACATCCAGTTAACATCATTAATATTAGTACAGTAAATATTTGTTAATATAATTTACCTGACTCCAGATGGTCATATCCGGTTCATCCAGGATGGAAGACCCAGCTTGCTCCTCATCAGCCTCTGCTGGGGTGGAGGGAAGGGTGGAGGGAAGGGTGGAGGGAAGGGTTGAAAGTGATGGCCTGGCTTCATTCTGGTCATCCAGAAAACGGAGTTGATTGTAGTACCACAGCCTGGGTACATAAACATCATCTGCTGATGCTCCTGATCTTCTTGATTCCTGGATCTTCTTATGCTCCCTCTTATACATGTTCCTCAAGACCCCAATTTTCTTGAGCAATGTCTCCATTGTTGCTTCCGGGATGGTCGCCTGGACAAAGGCCAGAAGTCTCTCCAGCGTTGACTTCCTCACATGCTTTGCATAATACTGAGGGTGTTTCACCTCCCACAAATTCCTCATCTCTCGATATTTCGAAATAAAAGCTGTAAGGAACTCTGGATCCTTAAATAGGGGATTCATTATATCTGGAAAAGATGAAGTCACAAGACAAAAAACACTTTTATTATAGGTTTCTGCTAACCCCTCATCATCTTCTCCCTATGTAGGCCTCATCAATCTATCAAGCCATATAGGCCGCTTGCTACAAAGTCATGACCATAAAACCCAAAAAAATATATATCTAAAATTACCTTCGTTTTGTAACGTCCTGGTCCACTATCACCTACCACAGAACGTACGTACGACACGTGCGCAAGGCCCCTCTTTATACACTACGCATGTGTGAAACTCCGCCTGCGTCGCCCGCCCCTGACGTTCGAAATTAACTCATGTTCTCCGCCCCCTAATTCGACGCACAGAACGTACGTACGACACGTGCGCAAGGCTCTTTATACACTACGCATGTGTGAAACTCCGCCTGCATCGCCCGCCCCTGACATTCGAAATTAACTCATGTTCTCCGCCCCCTAATTCGACGCACAGAACGTACGTACGACACGTGCGCAAGGCTCTTTATACACTACGCATGTGTGAAACTCCGCCTGCGTCGCCCGCCCCTGACGTTCGAAATTAACTCATGTTCTCCGCCCCCTAATTCGACGCACAGAATGTACGTACGACACGTGCGCAAGGCCCCTCTTTATACACTACGCATGTGTGAAACTCCGCCTGCGTCGCCCGCCCCTGACGTTCGATTTTAACTCATGTTCTCCGCCCATTTTTTGTTACGGCGCGTAGTGGAGTTAAAGAATGGCGGAGACACCTGAAATGTTTAGACCTCAGGTAGTGGAGACAGCCCGGAGGCTGGAACGTCAACTAAATCTATGAGGCCTAGATTTAAGGCCTCTAATATGAGTTTTAAAGAGATGGTGGAGATGGTGGCCATTCTTCACAAAGACGACTATGATGGGAATTATGGGCCGTACGCACGGCCAAATTTGCGCAAGGCCAAAATAATGGCGAAGGTCGTGGAGACTTTGCAGGCATCTTTTGGGGTCCAGCGCTCCAAAGATCAATTGAGAAAAAGATGGTCTGACCTGAAACTCAGGGAGCCGGATCAATACCGACGTATCCGGAAAGTTCTTAAAAAAAGTAAGTACTTGTCGTGTTTTTCTCTTGTGTTTATTACCTTGTATACTGCTCCATGTGCTTTTCCTTCCTATACGATTTTTTGTTCATCGTTTTAAACGATCTTTTAATAAACCTCGTTACATATCTATAGATAGATCTATATATATAGATATCTATATCTATATCTATAGATATAGATATCTATATCTATATCTATATCTATAGATATATCTATATCTATATCTATATCTATATCTATAGATATAGATATAGATATATAGATATAGATATAGAGAGAGAGAGAGAGAGAAATATATAGAGAGAGAGGAATATAGAGATAGGTAGATAGATAGATATAGAAATGTAAAACATTCTTTTGGAATATTTTAAGTTATCTTAATTTTTTTTCTTTACATTTAGTTAGATATTTAGAGATTTTGTTCCAGATATAGAGAGAGATCAAAAGATTATTAACTATATTTTGAGATATTGATATCTATCTATCCGATATTCTTTATAATTTTAAATATTGAGGTAAAATAGGAACTCTACACAAACCACTTCACTACAAATGTTGCAAAATTACTATGTACTAAAAAATCTGTGTGCTAAGTAGATTAATAATTTTTTGTTTCACATAGGGGAAAAATCACTCAGCCAACAAGAAGACAGTCCACCCCAAGCAAAACATGATTGGGAAATCAGCCCAAGTCCCACTGAGGATGTGGAGGAAGGAGAGGTGGGCGACATGGGCACCCCACCAGGTGAGTGTCTGACACACCAGCTTACGTTAATCTATGCATGGCTGCCTTTTGTTTAATGTAATTTGTCTACTCTATTTTAGGGGATCTGGTTGTGCTTCATTCAAGCAACAGTGCCACCCCCGAGGATGTGGAGGAATTAGGCTACATGGGCACCCCACCAGGTCAGTGTCTGAGACAACAGCTTTATTTATGGTAAGGTAAACTATGTATGTGTGCATATTTCTAAAGACATTTTTTGGTTTCATTCAACTTTAGGTACAACAAGAAGTGACTATTTCACCTCTGAAAGTGCCCAACGGCTAATTGGTCAAATAATGGCCTGGAATAAAGACATCGATGAAATGCGTAATCGGCTGGATCGTATGCAGCAGGAAATGAAGGACATGATTGATGTTTTGGGTCGAATCTAAATGCCCTTTTTTAAACCCCAAAACATCAATCATGTCCTTCATTTCCTGTTTTGCTGACCCCATTCTGGGCCTTCTCTTTCTTTTTTTGGCAGAACATAAATGGCTGTTTAACCTAATGTAAAAAAGGAGGGCTGTTTCTCGTAAATACCTCAAAAATCCACAAAAAAATCAAACTTGATTTTCTCAAAAACCCAAAAAAAAAAAAAAAAAAATTGATTTTAAAAAACCAAAAAAAACTAAAAAAACTTGATTTTAAAAAACCCCAAAAAACTAAAAAAACTTGATTTTAAAAAACCAAAAAAAACTAAAAAAACTTGATTTTAAAAAACCAAAAAAAACTAAAAAAAATTGATTTTAAAAAACCAAAAAAAACTAAAAAAAAACTTGATTTTAAAAAACCAAAAAAAAACTAAAAAAACTTGATTTTAAAAAACCAAAAAAAACTAAAAAAACTTGATTTTAAAAAACAAAAAAAACTAAAAAAAAACTTGATTTTAAAAAACCAAAAAAAAACTAAAAAAAAACTTGATTTTAAAAAACCAAAAAAAACTAAAAAAAACTTGATTTTAAAAAACCAAAAAAAACTAAAAAAATAGATTTTAAAAAACCAAAAAAAAATAAAAAAAACTTGATTTAAAAAAACCAAAAAAAACTAAAAAAACTTGATTTTAAAAAACCAAAAAAAACTAAAAAAAACTTGATTTAAAAAAAAAAAATAACAAAACTTGATTTTCAAAAAAACAAAAAAAACAACAAAACTTGATTTTCCAAAAAAAAAATAAAAAAGCCTGTTTGCAAAAATCAAAAAGCCAAAAATATTTTTTTGTGGATTAGGTAGAAATATTTAAATATAATTATATTTTTCTACATTATTAAGATATCATTATATTTTTGTCTATGAACATTTTATACTAAATGCAGAACTGAATGCATAACAACCATTAATAAAAACATCTCCTTATAGGAATTAAATAAATGTGTGGTTTGTTATTTCAAGGCTCAGTATCAGTTTGGTTATAATTGTAAAAAAGTTGTTTACAGTGGCAATGGAGCTTATTTAGACATTTAAAATTAAAATACAGTTGGCACTACAACTGCTCGACCATAACCTAGGAGACAGCCCAAAAGAAAGGCAAGCAATAAATATAATGCAAGATTTCCTCAATATTTTTTTTATTGTAAAAAATTATATATCCTGGCCCATTGCAATGGCCCCCCTACCCATAAAATAATTAACATATTGCTGTCTAACTTGACGGGCACTTTGGGGGGCCAAGCCAGTACGGACAGTATCCAGGCCTGTAAGGTTGGCTTCTATTTGTCCGGCCTCAGGCCCAACTGTGCCTATATAATTGGGAGAATGCTTGTTTAAAAAGTTGTGCAGAATGCAGCACGATAAAATGATAAAATTAAGTTTGTATTCCGCCAAATTAATGGCTGTTTGAAACAGGCGGAACCGGCTGGCCAGAATTCCAAACGCATTCTCAACCACTCTTCTAGCTCTGGCCAGCCGGTAATTAAAAACCCTCCTCTCCGGGGTGAGGGTTCTTTGGGGGAATGGCCTCATGAGGTGCTTGCTGAGAGCGAAGGCTTCATCGGCAATGAAGACAAAGGGGAGTCCTTCCACGTTATCCTCATCAGGTGGCAATCCCAGGCCACCACTCTGGAGACGCTGGCAGAACTCCGTCTGGGCAAATACTCCTCCATCCGACATCCGGCCATTCTTCCCCACGTCCACATATAAAAAATCATAGTGTGCCGACACCACCGCCATTAAAACAATACTGTGGAACCCCTTATAATTAAAATAATATGACCCCGAATGGGGTGGTGGCACAATGTGGACATGTTTCCCATCTATAGCCCCTCCACAATTGGGAAAGTCCCAACGGCTGGCAAAATGGGATGCCACAGTCTGCCATTCCTGTGGCGTTGAAGGAAACTGGGGAATCAAACAAGAAAACCAAAATCAATTAATTTGGAAGCTAACATTGCAAGAAAATTAGACAATTAAAAACATTATTCCCCAGCATCAGTATAACATTAAATAATTTAATTCTTCTGGAATAACTAATATGGAAAGGCACACTTATCAGATTGCTCACCCCCTCTGATGGAACATTGATTACATTTTAGGGGGTTGTGAAATCCCTAAAAAAGATTACTTTTAGGACACGCAGGAATTTAGGGACTAAAAAGGCTACAAGACTGCAGTTGTCGCACTCTGCAGGTGCAGTTGCTAACCAGCTTACAGTAAATGAGGTAATGTAAAAAGGCATTCATGTTGCAAGGAGTACACAATCACAGGCAAGGGCAATTAATGAAAACACTTTGAGGCTTGCATATGATTTGATGATGGAAATCAGCAGAGCTTCTGCTCATTTACTAAAGCACTGGAACAAATGCACTTGTAGAGTGCACATGCATTTTGCAAACTGCAACATATATTTGCTTTAGACAAATCAACACCACAGAACATTCAAGCAAATTTTAACAAGGGTGGGGGGGGGGGGGGGGGTTGTGAAATCTAGATAATTGCTCATTAGCAGCACACTATTTGGAGTGAGTTTAGGTGGGGGGGGGGGGTGGGGGGGTTGTGAAATCTAGATAATTGCTCATTAGCAGCACACTATTTGGAGTGAGTTTAGGTGGGGGGGGGTGGGGGGGGGTTGTGAAATCTAGATAATTGCTCATTAGCAGCACACTATTTGGAGTGAGTTTAGGTGGGGGGGGTGGGGGGTTGTGAAATCTAGATAATTGCTCATTAGCAGCACACTATTTGGAGTGAGTTTAGGTGGGGGGGGTGGGGGGGTTGTGAAATCTAGATAATTGCTCATTAGCAGCACACTATTTGGAGTGAGTTTAGGTGGGGGGGTGGGGGGGTTGTGAAATCTAGATAATTGCTCATTAGCAGCACACTATTTGGAGTGAGTTTAGGTGGGGGGGGTGGGGGGGTTGTGAAATCTAGATAATTGCTCATTAGCAGCACACTATTTGGAGTGAGTTTAGGTGGGGGGGGTGGGGGGGGTTGTGAAATCTAGATAATTGCTCATTAGCAGCACACTATTTGGGTTGAGTTTAGGTGGGGGGGGGTGGGGGAGTTGTGAAATCTAGATAATTGCTAATTATAAGCACACTAAATACACTCAAACAAAATACATTCAAAATGAGTAGACTAGGTGGATATGTTCCCATCACTTCATGCTGGGAAGGTTATTGAAGGAAAATATACATGCATGACAAAAAATAACAGGAAAAAATTCCAGCATGTGTGAGGATAAAAAGGGGACATTCACACTATATTGCAATGATGGTAAGTAGTGTTTGAAGCAAGAAATACATTACATTATCAAAGATTACATAAAAGAACATGTGATACTAATAAAAGAAAAATATCTTACCTTAATATAGTCCTTCTGCAGGACCTGTATGATGGCAGAACAGGTCTCTGGGATAATGATCCCCAGAGCCTGGGGGGAGATGCCTGTCGAGAACTTAAGGTCCTGCAGGCTTCTCCCTGTGGCCAAATACCGCAAGGTAGCGACCAGCCTCTGCTCCGGAGTGATGGCTTGCCTCATGCAGGTATCCTGCCCGCTGATATAGGGGGTCAGCAAAGCCAACAAACGGTCAAAAACGGGGTCCGTCATCCGGAGAAAGTTCCTGAAATCCTCAGGATTATTCTCACGGATCTCACGGAGCAAAGGCATGTGACAGAACTGGTCACGCTGAAGCAACCAATTCTTGGTCCATGAACTCCTCCTCGCCCTGTTCATGGACTGGTCTTGGGCTGAAGAATAAACTACAGCACCAAGCACATACAATGCACGAGCTCTACGACGAGTACGTACAGGTAACATGGCTTCAAAACGGTCGGCTGGTCAGAACGCACTAAACAGAACGCACTGAAGAACAGCAAGGCCTGTGAAGAACGACCTGAAAATCAGGAACGAGCGGCCAATAAAACAAAGATTTCTCAATGCCAACTGACCAAACGCACTGAAAAGCAGATACAAACCTCACAAGCACAGACTGAACAACAGTTAAAACGAACTGAAAAATACGAGTCTCACAAGCGCGAATCGTCTCTCACCAAACTTCTACTAACACGAGATAAACACGAGATTAGCAGAAGGAGCCCAAAGGGTGTCGTACGGGCTATTGAACTTCCGTTTTATAGTCTCGTCGGACTTGGTGTACGTCACCGCGTACTAGGCTGTCGTACTTTTGTGTGGTCGTGTGTAGGCAAGTCCGTTCGTAAGAAAGTCTGCCGCAAGTCCGCCGAAGGTACGTCGGAAGTATGTCGGACAGGCTGTCGGACTTTTGTAGACGAAAAGTCCGACCGTGTGTACGCGGCATTAGACTTTGACAAAAAAAAAATCAGAAGCTTATTGGTTTCTATGCAGAGCTGCACCAGATTTTGCACTCTCAAGTTTTATTAAAACAACCTTATTGTGTATCACTGAAAAGTAGGAAGCAGGGGATGCATATTTTAGGCAATTAAGGCTGCTTTCAAGTACATATACAATGACATGATTTTTTAAACATTAGTGCTCATTGACAATATTATTTAATGTCAAACCGATTTCTTTTGCGTGTGTACCTAAAAAAGCATTACAAAAAAACTATACAATGCCTTTGTACTAGTACATGTTTGTATTATTACTAGAGTTGGGCGAACAATTCAAGCTGAGCAAAAGTTCGGCCCGAACATCGCCTGTACGGCCGTTCAGCAAACACCCAAATTTATGGGTGCTTGGTGGGATGTTCACCCGCTGAGCGCCCCACAATGCACTGCGTGCTGCACAGTGCATTCTAAGCCCTGATTGGGCAAAGCCTTGTTAAAGGGGGCATCCAGATTCCGATAAGTCCTCTTTCTGCAGACCCCCACAACCACAACCCAGGGTTGTCAGGAAGAGGCCCTTGTCCCCATCAACATAGGGACAAGGTGCTTTGGGGTGGGGGGGGCAGAACTCCCCCGGCTCAAAGCACCTCACCATGTTAAGGGTATGTGGCCTGGTATGGTTCAAGAGGGTTCGGGGGGTGCTCGCTCGCCCCCCCCCCTTTCCTGACCTGCCAGGCTGCATGCTCAGATAAGGGTCTGGTATGGATTTTGGAGGGACCCCACACTGTTTTTTTATTAAATTTTGGCCTGGGGCTTCTTTTAAAATCCATAAAAGATTTTAAGGGGAGCCCCACGCCATTCTTTTAAACATTTTTGTATTGCCAGTAATGATATTTTATTGCCGGCAAGTTAAATGTCTTTTTTTTCCTTTATAAATGTCAGTTTTGCTGCAGCAGGTTCACTTTACAGGCAGGGGACCCCCCCCCACCCCGGCACTATATTTAAAGGTGTTTTTAATTTTTATTGTTAAGCATCAAAAAAATCACTGCTCCTGTAAAAACAATATTTTAAAAAAAACATTTTTGCATTGATACATGTCCCCCCAGGGCAGTACCTGGACCCCCATATAACTTGTATATAAACCTTCAAAATGTGGAATTTAATAGGACTGTGATGTTCAAGAGTTCTGTCGTGAGCCAAAGCGGGAGGTGTTCGGCCCAACACTAATTATTACATTAGCATATGTTAACAAATGAGAGTTTGCCAGTCTTCTATTGTGAACTATGGATGCACGTTGCATCTTTGTATGTTGTTTACACTGCAGTTATCAGTTACCATAAAAGGAATGCCAATCATGTTACAGGTGATACTGGATAAGTCCCCCAATAGTCCATCAGGACAGATCCATGTAAACTTCAGATAACAGGAATCAGTCTTATATACAGTATCCAATTGCGCTTACCAGAGAAAATGGACTATCTATACCATCTGCGCTCGTTAGCGCTTTGTTTTTATGATATCATTATTGGATATTTAATAAATTTGATGGATTACTCTTAGATGGTATCCTTTTTATCTTTATTTGCTATTGACATCTCGGAGCGGTCTATCTCTACATCTCCAACCCAGCACTCTCACATCTTTGGCATCTCCCTGTTGGAAGGTCGGTTTACTCCTTTGGATATCTGGATTTCCCACTGCAGTGACCCCCTCCAGTGACACCACTAGGAATACCATCATCCCCGTAGGGATATATGTGAGTTTGACCCCTGCTGTGCAGAGGTCCATTTTCTCTGGTAAGCGCAATTGGATACTGTATATAAGACTGATTCCTGTTATCTGAAGTTTACATGGATCTGTCCTGATGGACTATTGGGGGACTTATCCAGTTCATTTTGATTGTTTAGTTTATTGATACTTTGCGCTGCACTTACCCTTCAATGATTGTGTTACTCCTCAGTAGGGATGAGCTTCGTGTTCGAGTCAAACCCATGTTCGACTCGAACATCGGCTGTTCGCCCGTTCGCCGAATTGCGAACGATATGGGCCGTTCGCGCTAAATTCGTGTGGCGCGTCACGGCCCATAATTCACTGCGGCATCGCAGTGCATTGCTGGCTGATGATTGGCCAAGCATGCACTATGACCCGCATGCTTGGCCAATCACAGCGCCGTCAGTAGAGAGAGCTGTAATTGGCCAAAGCCAGGGTGGCTTTGGCCAATTATGGCTCAGGGGATTTAGTACACACCCCACACTATATAAGGCCGCCTGCACGGCGGCCCTGTGTAGTGTGTGTTCCGGTGTGCTGAGAGATAGAGAGAGAGAGAGACAGTGTCATTTGATTTGAGTTAGATAGATTAGGCAGAACAGTCAGTCAGTTAGCTGCACTTACAGTGTATTGTGTATATATATGCATCCCAGGTGTTGCATATATATATATACACTGTATTCAGTTTAGCTAGATCCGTTCCTGTTATCTTCTATCTAGACTATTTACATTTAATGCAGTGCGTCCTGCTCACAGTGTTCAGCTAGATCCGTTCCTGTTATCTTCTAGACTATTTACATTTAGTGCAGTGCGTCCTGCTCACAGTGTTCAGCTAGATCCGTTCCTGCAATTTACATTTAGTGCAGTGCGTCCTGCTCACAGTGTTCAGCTAGATCCGTTCCTGCTATTTACATTTAGTGCAGTGCGTCCTGCTCACAGTGTTCAGCTAGATCCGTTCCTGTTATCTTCTAGACTATTTACATTTAGTGCAGTGCGTCCTGCTCACAGTGTTCAGCTAGATCCGTTCCTGCAATTTACATTTAGTGCAGTGCGTCCTGCTCACAGTGTTCAGCTAGATCCGTTCCTGCTATTTACATTTAGTGCAGTGCGTCCTGCTCACAGTGTTCAGCTAGATCCGTTCCTGCTATTTACATTTAGTGCAGTGCGTCCTGCTCACAGTGTTCAGCTAGATCCGTTCCTGTTATTTACATTTAGTGCAGTGCGTCCTGCTCACAGTGTTCAGCTAGATCCGTTCCTGCTATTTACATTTAGTGCAGTACGTCCTGCTCACAGTGTTCAGCTAGATCCGTTCCTGCTATTTACATTTAGTGCAGTGCGTCCTGCTCACAGTGTTCAGCTAGATCCGTTCCTGCTATTTACATTTAGTGCAGTGCGTCCTGCTCACAGTGTTCAGCTAGATCCGTTCCTGCTATTTACATTTAGTGCAGTGCGTCCTGCTCACAGTGTTCAGCTAGATCCGTTCCTGTTATCTTCTAGACTATTTACATTTAGTGCAGTGCGTCCTGCTCACAGTGTTCAGCTAGATCCGTTCCTGTTATTTACATTTAGTGCAGTGCGTCCTGCTCACAGTGTTCAGCTAGATCCGTTCCTGCTATTTACATTTAGTGCAGTGCGTCCTGCTCACAGTGTTCAGCTAGAGCCGTTCCTGCTATTTACATTTAGTGCAGTGCGTCCTGCTCACAGTGTTCAGCTAGATCCGTTCCTGTTATCTTCTAGACTATTTACATTTAGTGCAGTGCGTCCTGCTCACAGTGTTCAGCTAGATCCGTTCCTGCTATTTACATTTAGTGCAGTGCGTCCTGCTCACAGTGTTCAGCTAGATCCGTTCCTGTTATCTTCTAGACTATTTACATTTAGTGCAGTGCGTCCTGCTCACAGTGTTCAGCTAGATCCGTTCCTGTTATCTTCTAGACTATTTACATTTAGTGCAGTGCGTCCTGCTCACAGTGTTCAGCTAGATCCGTTCCTGTTATCTTCTAGACTATTTACATTTAGTGCAGTGCGTCCTGCTCACAGTGTTCAGCTAGATCCGTTCCTGTTATCTTCTAGACTATTTACATTTAGTGCAGTGCGTCCTGCTCACAGTGTTCAGCTAGATCCGTTCCTGTTATCTTCCTACTGACAGGCAGGCTTGTCTGGTTACAGTATATAAAGCTACCTGAAGAAAATTACAGGTGTTCTATTTGATCCTATTAGTACCACGGTCAGGCAGCTAGACTATTTACATTTAGTACAGTGCGTCCTGCTCACAGTGTTCAGCTAGATCCGTTCCTGTTATCTTCCTACTGACAGGCAGGCTTGTCTGGTTACAGTATATAAAGCTACCTGAAGAAAATTACAGGTGTTCTATCCCAGCTTAGTGCAGCTACAGGCCATTAGTATGTCTGGAAGGCCAAGAAGGAGAGGCAGACAGTCACAAGCCAATAAGAGAGGGCAAGCAGGCTCTGTGTCTAGTGCTGGTCGTGGAGACGGTGCATCCTCATCAGCACGTGGCCATGGGACACGCTTGGCCTTTTTTTCGGCAGCTGGCCGTGTTGAGCCGCAACATGCGGAAGACTTGGTCGAGTGGATGACCAAGCCGTCCTCATCCTCCTCATCCTCTCTCACCCATGCCCAGGGTGCTTTGTCTGGCAAAGCAGCGGCCTCTTCCCTCAGCTCAATGTCATCAGTGACTCCTTCCCTAGCTCCACCATGTCCTCATGAGGATTCCCTCGAACTGTTTGACCACAGTGTTGGGTACATGCTCCAGGAGGATGCCCAGCGTTTGGAAGGCTCTGATGACGATACTGAGCTCGATGAAGGCAGTAACATGAGCACGGACAGAGGGGGTGCCCAAGAAGGACAGCAATCTGGCAGTTATGCTCCCCCTGCTGCAGCATACTGCCAGGTTTGCTCCAGTGATGAGGAGGGAGGGGATGATGAGGTCACTGACTCAACGTGGGTGCCTGATAGGAGAGAGGAGGAGGAGGAGGAGGAGGAGGAGGCGGCGGCACATCACCAACGAGGCAGGATGCCCTCCAGGGGCCAGCCTAAGGGCAGCACATTGACTGCATCACACCCCAAAGCTCCACATGTGCAGGGCGCTGCAGTCTCTGCGCGTTATTCAAAAAGTTCTTTGGTGTGGGCCTTTTTTGAGACGAATGCATCAGATCGCACCGCTGCTATTTGCAACATATGTCTCA
Organism: Aquarana catesbeiana; assembly: GCF_042186555.1. NCBI lineage: Eukaryota > Metazoa > Chordata > Amphibia > Anura > Ranidae > Aquarana > Aquarana catesbeiana. Next base: position 392,106,403 of record NC_133328.1, read on the forward strand.
AGCGTATCTCGCGTGGCCAAAACATCTCCCGCTTGGGTACCACATGCTTGACCAGACATATGTTGACCTGCCATGCAGTTCGTTGGCAAGCGTATCTAAAAGACCCACACCAAAGAACAAAGAGGATCTCTCCTTGCTCCTCATCAGCTGAGATTTCCAACCCCACTAGACCTTCAGTCCTCTCTGAGACCTGCAGTGAGAGGAATGAAGGTGTAGAATTAGGTGTGTCACAGCCAAGTACTTGTGGGCAATCTGCTTTTGGTACACCGACGTCAGATTGTACCAGGCAAATTTCCCTGCCCCAGCTGCTGCACCGCCGAAAGAAGTTTGCTCCCAGCCATCCACATGCCCAGCGGTTGAATGCTAGCTTGGCAAAATTGCTAGCACTTCAACTGCTGCCTTTTCAGTTGGTAGACTCTGCCCCCTTCCGTGAGTTTGTGGAATGTGCGGTTCCTCAGTGGCAGGTACCCAAACGCCACTTTTTCTCACGAAAGGCGATTCCGGCTCTCTACCGGCATGTGGAAGGCAATGTCCATGCCTCGCTGGACAGGGCGGTCAGCGGTAAGGTGCATATTACCGCTGACTCATGGTCCAGCAGGCATGGACAGGGACGTTACCTAAGTTTCACGGCGCATTGGGTGACTCTGCTGGCAGCTGGGAAGGATGCAGGACAAGGTGCAGTAGTGTTGGAGGTTGTTCCGCCACCACGCCTCCAAAATGCTGATTGTGACACACCTCTCTCCTCCACCCCCTCCTCTTCTTCTTCCTCCATGGCCTCTTCCTCGGAACCAGCGGTGCTCCGTAGGCGTTCAAGGGGCTACGCAAGTACGCAGGCCAAAAGATGCCATGCGGTGCTTGAGCTGGTGTGCTTGGGGGACAGGAGCCACACTGGGGCAGAGGTTCTGTCAGCTCTGCAGGGGCAGGTTCAGAGGTGGTTGACGCCACGCCAACTTAAGGCAGGAATGGTGGTTTGCGACAATGGCACCAACCTCTTCTCTGCCCTCCGACAGGGACAAATGACCCATGTGCCCTGTTTGGCTCACGTCCTTAACTTGGTGGTGCAGCGGTTCTTGGGCAGGTACCCGGGCTTACAGGATATCCTGAGGCAGGCCAGGAAAGTCTGTGTGCATTTCTGCCGGTCATATAATGCCAGTGCTCAGCTGACGGACCTCCAAAAGGAGTTTAACCTGCCCAAGAACCGCCTAATCTGTGACATGCCCACCAGGTGGAACTCAACGTTGGCCATGCTGCAGCGGCTGCACACGCAGCAGAGGGCCATCAATGAGTACCTGTGCGACTATGGCACCAGGACAGGGTCAGGGGAGCTTGGTTTCTTTTCCCCACGCCAGTGGGCCATGATCAGGGATGCATGCACTGTCCTGTCACCATTCGAGGAGGCCACGAGGATGGTGAGCACTGACAGTGCATGCATCAGTGACACTGTCCCCCTTGTCCACCTGTTGGAGCACACGCTGCGTGGAATAATGGACAGGGCACTTGAGGCAGAACAGAGGCAGGAAGAGGAGGACTTCCTTAGCTCTCAAGGCCCCCTTTATCCAGACAGTGTTCCTGCGTGCCCGCCGATCACACAGGAAGAGGACGAGGAGGAGGAGGAGGAAGATTGTGTCAGTATGGAGGTAGAGCCTGGCACTCAGCATCAGCAGCAGTCTTTAAGGGATCAGTCCCAAGGAACACATGGACTTGTACGTGGCTGGGAGGAGGTGGCTGCGGACGTTGTTGTCCTTAGTGACCCAGAGGACTCCGGACCGAATGCCTCAGCAAACCTACGCTGCATGGCCTCCCTGATCCTGCAAAGCCTGCGTAAGGATCCTCGTATTCGTGGTATCAAGGAGAAGGACCAATACTGGCTGGCAACCCTCCTTGATCCACGTTACAAGGGTAAGGTTGCGGACCTTATCTTGCCATCGCAGAGGGTGCAGAGGATGAAACATCTTCGGGAGGCCTTGCAGAAAGGTCTGTGCAACGCGTTCCCAGAGACTGGGAGGTTACAAACTCCTGTTTCTGGACAACGTGTTGCTGAGGCTTCGGTCAGTCAAAGAAGGAGCGGTGGAGAAGGTGGCCGTCTGACCGATGCGTTTAGACAATTTTTTGGTCCGCAGCCCCAAGGTATGATCGGTTCCAGCAACCATCGCCAGCGTCTGTTTTACATGGTGCAGGAATACCTAGGGGCAAGATCAGACTTGGACACCTTTCCCACCGAAAATCCTCTGGGTTACTGGGTCTTGAGGATGGATCACTGGCCAGAGCTTGCACAGTATGCAATTGAGCTACTGGCCTGTCCTGCATCCAGCGTTCTTTCGGAACGCACATTCAGTGCTGCTGGAGGTGTGGTAACCGATCACAGGGTGCGTCTGTCCACCGACTCGGTCGATCGGCTGACCTTCATAAAAATGAATGAGTCTTGGATCACCACCAGCTACCAAGCACCTGATGCTGATGTAACCGAATAATTTTTTTTGAAATCTCAGATCCCTTCAAAGACTGCCTATGCTGATGCTGAGTGACTATCCCTGAGTAATTATCCTCTTCCTCCTCAATCATCACGCTGATAGCTTGTAAGAACATTTTTGGTTCTGGGCGCCACCACCAGTGCCTAAGGCACAATTTTTCAGCCCCGTTTAACAGGGGCGTGTAATTACAATTTTTGATGTAATACTTTGCAGCAGGGCTCGTTCCTGCATTCCAACTAGAGTGTCTGTGAGGGGTTGCAGTGTTGTGGCACCAGCACCAGTGCCTAAGGCCCAATTTTTCTGCCCCTGTCTAACAGGGGCGTGTAATTACAATTTTTGATGCAATACTTTGCAGCAGGGCTCGTTCCTGCGTTCCAACTAGAGTGTCTGTGAGGGGTTGCAGTGTTGTGGCACCAGCACCAGTGCCTAAGGCCCAATTTTTCTGCCCCTGTCTAACAGGGGCGTGTAATTACAATTTTTGATGCAATACTTTGCAGCAGGGCTCGTTCCTGCGTTCCAACTAGAGTGTCTGTGAGGGGTTGCAGTGTTGTGGCACCAGCACCAGTGCCTAAGGCCCAATTTTTCTGCCCCTGTCTAACAGGGGCGTGTAATTACAATTTTTGAAGCAATACTTTGCAGCAGGGCTCGTTCCTGCGTTCCAACTAGAGTGTCTGTGAGGGGTTGCAGTGTTGTGGCACCAGCACCAGTGCCTAAGGCCTAATTTTTCAGCTCCTGTTCAACAGGGGCATGTAATTACAATTCTTGATCTAATATTTCACAGCAGGGCCCTGTGAGGGCTTACAGTGTTGTGGCCACAGCAACACCTAAGGCCCAAATTTCTGCTGAGTATATAGGGCAGGACCCTACTTTCAAACATCTAACTTACAAACGACTCCTACTTGCAAACGGAAGGAGACAACAGGAAGTGAGATGAAATCTACCCCTAGGAAGGGAAATTCTCTCCTGTAAGAGTTAATATGGGAAAACAATTTCTCCTTTCCACTGATGCTTTCCAATCCTTGTTCCACAAAAAAACCCAAATTTTCAAAAAACATTTTTCATTGGGACAAAAAAGTGAGGTGAAATCTTCTGAAGAGGAGGAAAGACAGCAAAACAAATGTCACAGGGGTGATAACCCTTCCCTATGTTTTCCAAAAAGCTTAGAAAAGATTTTTTGGCTGGAGCTAAACACGTTAAAAATGTTCAAAATTACAAACAGATTCTACTTAACAACAAACCTACAGTCCCTGTCTTGTTTGCACCGCCTGTATACTGCTGTTCAGAGTATATAGGGCCTGGTGGCCCCACACCTTTCCTTATTTTAATTTGGGTGCGGGGTTCCCCTTAATATCCATACAAGACCCAAAGGGCCTGGTAATGGACTGGGGGGTACCCATGCCGTTTGTCTCACTGATTTTCATCCATATTGCCATGACCTGACATGACATTAAACCCGCAAGCAGTTTTAAATGAGATTTTTTCCTTTAAAAATGACATTTGGTGCAGGGACTGTTCTAAACATGGGAAACACGCGTCACTTTACAGGCATACTATAGACACCCCCCAGGTACGATATTTAAAGTAATATTTCACTTTTTTTTTTTTACTTTAAGCATCATTAAAATCACTGCTCCCGAAAAAACGGCCGTTTTTAAAAGTTTTTTTTGCATTGATACATGTCCCCTGGGGTAGGACCCGGGTCCCCAAACCCTTTTTAGGACAATACCATGCAAATTAGCCTTTAAAATGAGCACTTTTGATTTTGAACGTTCGAGTCCCATAGACGTCAATGGGGTTCTAACGTTCGTGCGAACTTTCGGTCCGTTCGCGGGTTATGGTGCGAACCGAACCGGGGGGTGTTCGGCTCATCCCTACTCCTCAGGCATATGTGATTACCTGTAGTGTTCAGCTTGCATTTTTGCTATTGTTCATATGTGTTTGCGTTGATTGTTACCCCTTTTATTACAGGTGAGACTAATGTTTTTTGTTTTTTTTAACAATGGTGTTATTAACCACCATGCACACACATCATAATGAACAGTAGTGAATAGTAATAGAATAGTAACCAATGAAATTACAGAATTTTATTTTGCATATCATGTATAAACAAAGTTTGATTCAAAATGTAAATTACTGATAATTTGGGCAGAAAAACCTGTCCTATATGAAATGGGTCAGGTCAGACATGAATGCATCAAATCTAGGTGTGTTTAACTGATAAATGGTTCAGCCTACATTTCATACCCTCAGGTGCAAAGTGATAAATGTGAGTGCGTTGGATAGCCACTTCCTACATTTTATTTAATGATGAATGAAGGGATGGTCTTACAAGGATTTACCTATCATTTTACTTTATCCAGTTCTAGTAAATATATATTTTGCCATTGCGCATATATTACATTTATGAGGACTATATGCCACAAACAAACTTCCCAGCAGTCCTGTATTGTGTAAGACTGTCCAGCATTTTAACTTTAGTATCCTGGTCCTATGTGTGATAAACTCACCTGGGACAGAGGCTTTTGGAGGGGACTGCAGGCTAGCCTTTTGCCTACTGACTATGGGCCCTGGCATTTAAAGGAACATGACTCTTTGTGAGGTGTATGCCTGGGGGACCCTTGGAGTAACGTTACTTTGGATTCAAGTCCATGTCTCTCCAAGATATACCGACTCTGGGACACCAGGCCTGGGGTCCCTGTATAGGGCCTAGCTGCCTCATTACAATAGTGACTGCTTCACATTGCAAGACTCAAAGCAGATGGTGATGTCATCAACTCAAGCCACCTGTCTGGGGTCGTCTGCTATAATATGTTTATTGTAAGTAGGTCTAGTGTGCCTCCTAAAGGGTCTTTCACCCATAATTGTGCTAATTAACTCACCTATTGTCTGCTAGCAAACTACGGTGGGGATGTGTTTAGACTTGTTATAAAAGAAAAGTTGATTGCTGTGCCCTGGGGTGGCAATCAAAACACCCTAAGTAAACAAGTGCCACATCCTAGTATTGAAGAATTGAAGGATAAGAAAAAATGGACTCTAAAGGTACGTATAGAAAAATATATCAAATTTTTATAGTTCACATACATTAGCTACATACTGTATACAGTGCACATTCAATAAAACACATTTAAATATTTGGTACAGATAAAAGGACCCATTGATCAACTCAAGAAATAGAAGCCACTCGTATACTTCCTGTGGGGCTATACTTGATGTATGTCAGAAAAAGCCCACACTAAGATATGCCATTTGCTGTAGGGGTGTTCAGAGTCCTTGAAGAATTAAAAAATGTTCAACATGTTTCGCGACTAGGGTTGTCGCTTCTTCAGGAGCTTCTGTATCTCTAATTAGAGAAATGGATTGCAATTAGAATAAGATATAAACATTTTAATATATAGTTATTGTAGTGTATATACATATGCATAACCATATATGTACATTATATAAACTCACCCCACTTGGTGTTGAAGAAAGTCTTAGTGCTCACCCCTACTGATGGGACACTGCTACTGACCAATAAGCCTCTCCTGATGGAAGGGAGAGAGGAGGACCACGGAACCCGGCACCAAGCACAACAGAACAGCAACTCAGAATATAAATTGAGATGTGGGTGTGCATCAGGTAGCTAGAATTATAACGTATACAAGTTTAACTGGGCTGGTTTATATAATGCTTAACATATTTGACAATTGCTATAGTAAGCAATTTCGTACTCACATAAATGCTGCAACATGGTTTCCAAAAATGCCTGTAGGTACTATATAGGCCTTTTATAGGGACTGTACTGTCTAAAAAGAGACATAGGGTATGTTTTTAGTATTGTAGATCATATTCCCAAACATTAGAAACATTCATATTAAGAACTATTAAAGCTCATTAAATTTAATTGGGCTTGTATTTTTAAGCTTTAAATATATCTATAAAAATATGTTTAGTATGCAATTGCCTGCTGGTACATTCAAAACTATTAGAGTTGAATATGAATAATTTAATTTAGGGATAAGATGATTGAATTGAGAATATATATACAAAGATAGCCAAGTAAGCAAATAGCGTACTACCTGTCTAAGGACGCTTAATAATATGCCTAAGTAGACCAGCTTGGGTAACCATAGACTCAGAAGGTAATGTTGATAGTGTTTGTCCTATAGACATAAACATAAAAGATAAAGCCACTGAGTACAGGGAAAGGAGGCATTCAGGTAACTAAATGGTCCTATTGAGTAGTCAAAAGTATTCTAGGACCTTACATACCTGAGGAAAAGTATGTCTGCTGTTAGTCCCGCCTCTGGAGCAATGGTAAACAGGTAAGTGAGGAAATCCTGGGCACCTCCGTCTCACAGAGCACATGGGGATCGGAGAACCCTCCTCGCTGGTATTTGCACCCTGTCTGAGTGATGGCAGACAGCATCTGACGTCACTTCGGACCGGCCGCCGTACACCGTGCATGCGCTAATGGGCGTGTGCACACTAGATAGTAAGAACCATCCAGGGCCCGTCCCATGGAGCAAATTGCGAATGTAACAGGAGACATTAGTGCGGCGTCTACATGGTTGCCATGGGTAAACAAAGTCCCCAGCTCCTCCCCTCTCAAGGCCGAGAATAGGGCGAGCGGTACATGATACCCGCGGCTTGGGCGGCCGCATATCTCACTATACCTGGCGCTGTCTGGCTGGAATGTGTCCCAGTGGTCATGCAGTTAACTGCAGCAGTGTCACTACATTCAGCAAGGGAAAGAAAAAAACAATACAGTAAGCAATGTAACATGCATGTTATCCATGCTGTAAAGATAACACTGCTGAGAATACCTCAGCAGGAGTAAAAATGTATATTCAAATATGCAGGTATACCGAATCCCTGCTCAATAACTTGGTTCTATAGATACATATAAAATTCAGATTAATACCTGTTAATTTAATTCACTACTGAAGTAGCATTGCTAGAAGAGAGGTTGGTAAGATTGAAAAATACCAGAAGGAGTAGTTGATACCACAACCCAGTTCACTGTCAGGGGGATGATTCTCCATCAAATTGTAAGCGCATAAACTTATCATCAGATATTTGTAAAATAATTTTGTATACATACATTATACCCATATGGCTAATAGTGTAAACCACTAAGACGACTGTGATGGACAGACGGGAATCAAGAGCTGCCCCCACCGGTCCCTCAAAGGGCCGGTAGGATAGCACCTCATTGATACCCGGTGGTCTGGTCGCCTACAATCTCTCAATCAGGTGGGTCTCTTTTTGAAGGATACGCTTATCCCAGTTGCCGCCCCATGGGTCTTGAGGTATTACCTCCAACATCACAAAATGAACCATGGTGGTATCAAATTTGTGATACAGACCCAGGTGGCGGCTCACCGGTGTAAGCATTTTAGCGAACTGGAAATAATAGATATGATCATAAATGCGCTTTTTCAACTGGCAGAATGTCTTTCCGATGCAAAAAGCCCCACATTTGCACACCCCTAGGTAGATAACTCCTGGTGTATTGCAGGTAGCATGGAAACGTGGACTAAACTTTTCTCCATTAGGCAGACAGAACCTGGTACCTGCCTGTATCCAGAGACAATATGTACATTGTCCACATGGATATATCCCCCTTAAAGGCGTGTCTACATGGCAGTTAGGTCTATAATAACTGGCTGTAAGTTTGTCACCTATAGAGGGACCTTTCCGAAAAACAATTTCTGGGGTGGTCCTCACATACTGATGAAGTGTTGAGTCCTCACTGAGCAAATGCCAGTGCTTTGCCATACACATACGGAGTTGTTGGTGCTGGGCTGAGTATTTTGTGATGAATTTCGTGGTTTGTTGATCCAAGTTAGATTTGGTTTTTGAATAAAGTAAGGATGTCCTGTCCCTGTTTAGGGCTTTATTGTATGCTTTCCTAAGTAGACTTTTACTGTAACCGCATTCTCTCAAACATGTGCGTAACTCTACTGCTTGAATTTTAAACTGTGCTTCATGCGTACAGTTCCGTCTCAGATGGATGTACTGAGCATAAGGTATACTGTGGACCAATGATGTAGGATGTCCACTTTCTGCATGCAGTAAGGTGTTACCAGTGGTTTAATTTGGTAGCTAGTATACTTGTAATAATGTGTATTGTACTTTGTGAGCTTGATTCCGGCAAGTCTGACCTGGAATGAGACCTCTGAGTCACCCAGGTGACTAGTTGTTTAATTAACTTAATGTTTATAGTGTTAATTATATTTCTGTATACAGTTGCGTTTGCATATGATAATGTGATCAGCCTCATCTGAGTGCGTAGTGTATAAAATGCCTTATTCTTGTTCAATAAAGAGTTCCAGTTTTGCAGCTAAACTAGTCCTGCCTAGTTCTTGGTTGCAATATGTGGCTATAATATCTGATATCTATGTTCAGACTGGAAGGAAGTGGTATACTGACAAAAGCACTCAAGCAGAGCGTGGGACGGTTCCGTCACATTTGGTCCCATGTATAGGGGCTTTGTCCCAAATAACGCAGCTTTGTTGTGTAGCAAAATAAAAACCCTTTTATCTATCACATTTCTGCCCATCCACTCATCATCTTCCTGTATTCACTCCTAACCCTGTTACATCATGCCTTTAGCTCATTTGTATGCAAACAGTTACGTTATTTTGCATATGAGTGAGTATGGTGGGATTTCACTTCAGGGGGATGTGGAAAGAGGGCAGCGGTACTGTACCTCTTTAGGAAGAAGGATGGGTCCTGACCTAGGTCTGAAGCAGAGGAAACAGTAAAGGAGCTGGTGAGATGCATTCACTATACACCGTATATGCTACTTTGTATGTTATACTCCTGACTCCTGCACTGTATACACATAAAGTTCCATTATGTTAAATAGTTTTATTACACTAGATTTTTGCCACCTGCAAAAACCTTCAACCCATCAGCAACCACCACAGGTATTACAGTACTCAGCCCAGCATCAAATTATGTTTTCTAAGGCGCTTTCACATGGGAGTTCCATTTGTCTGTTTTTCATCCATCCATTGATGGATGAAAAATAGACAGCAATTAATTTCTATGGGCACATGGATGTAAACGTATGATCACCCATTTACACCTGTTTACATCCGCATCCATTCAGTTCTGTTTTGTTTGTTTTTTTCAATGGAATGAGGCTCTGTCCATGCCTGTTGAAATGGACCTGAACAGATGTAAATGGAAGATGTCTGTTTTTGCATCCGTTTTTGCATTGGTTGTTAGGAGTCGGCAAAAACCTTCAATCCATCAGCAACCACCACAGGTATTACAGTACTCAGCCCAGTTGAAATGGAGCTGAACAGATGTAAATGGAAGATGTCTGTTTTTGCATCCGTTTTTGCATTGGTTGTTAGGAGTCGGCAGGGTCCTTGGGTGACCTTGTCTCCTTAGGACATCATTGACCAAATATGGACATCTCCATGTATGGTCAATGATGTCAGCGAGTGACCCCGCCCCTTGGTGAATTTTCTTTCCCTTGTGGATCGGTGGCATCGTTCAATGTGATTGACGATGGATGTACATCTCGGGACATTTTTTTTTGTAAGTAAAGGACTTTATGCGTGTGCTTGTTTGTTCTACATAATTTCATTTGGCTGTCACAGTGGTAGGAGCCCAACCCATTGGTGGTGCTGGTAATGCTATATACAATCTATAGAGTACTCACAATGGGTGCATCTGTTAGTGAAGGTTATAGATTGATTGGACCACATAGGTCTAAGCGGTCTCCGTAACCGGGAAATCCACCGGTCTGGCTCCAATCGATCCCTCCTTACCACATTCCATAACTCCAAAGCTGAATCTCGTGACAATCAGAAAAAACTGAAAACAGGTTCCACATAGTGTAAATACGTCCTGGTTCTTTATTATAAACTTTCAGGCAGGTTCAGCATACAGAAATAGACTTTGCAAAACCCCTCGTGTGCAGGCAACCACACCAGCACATAAAAACCTATAAAACAGCTCAGGTGTGTTGGTGTACGTTCCACCTAGAGCTCTGCATAGTGCACTGTGCATCCTATCTTGACGTGTTTCATCATCAGATATGAAATCATGAGCCGCTTCTGATGATGTCATATCTGATGAGGAAATGCGTCAAGCTAGGGAGCACGGTGACCTATGCAGAGCTCTAGGTGGAACATACACCGACACACCTGAGCGGTTTTATAGGTTTTATGTGCTGGTGCGTTTGCCCGCACATGAGGGATTTTGTAAAGTCTATTTCTGTATGCTGAACCTGCCTGAAAATTTTTAATAAAGAACCAAGACATTTTTAAGCCCGTTTTCATTTTTTTCTGATTGCCACGAGACTTAGCTTTGGAGTTACGGAATGCGGTAAGGAGGAAACGATTGGAGCCTGTCTGTGGATTTCCCGGTCATGGAGACCGCTTAAGCCTATTTGACTCCACTTGTTATATGACTCTGAGGGTCAACTACATTCGGTGAGTGGGGACCTTCACTTAACTTCCATGTGGTGTTTGTTTGGGAACACATTGAACAATAAATCACTCATTGTGGGATTTATACGGTGGGAGCCTACACTGGAAAAGAAGCATTTTTTCTTCATATTTATTGTCGAAGGATTTTTGAACACTTTTTTTGAGTTTTTGTGTTTTTTGTGGTTTCACTATTTTTATTTAGGAATTTTTGCTGCACAATATTAGCAAATAATAAGGTAATAAATGTTTACCCTTTTTGGTAACTACTCTCCCCCTCCGCCCCACGTCCCTATATTTTGAGGTTCTCCTGATACTTTAGTCTAGGGAGACATACTAAAGAGCAATACTTACCTTATTTCCTGCACCCCCCTCCACTCCTTTGCAATATATGCATCACAATGCACCCAAGGAAGGGCCTGTTTACACAAGAATGTGTGAAACCCACATTCTGTGCACGTTTCTAGCACAGCGTTTTAAACACACTAGGTGTGCGATCTGCTGCAGGTGTCAATGTTATCCTAGCAACACTCCAAATGCAGATCGCAAATGCAGTGAGTTTGCTTGAACCAGATTGCATGATACCACAATACTATGCGATCCAGTTACAGTTAAAAGTATTGCATGCACTACTTTTGGTGAAATCCCAGCCTGTTCAAATGAATGGGCTAAAAATTGCATCGCACAGGAATTTTTTATTTATTACAGGTACTTATATAGCGCTGTCAATTTATGCAGCGCTTTACATATATGTATATTGTACATTTATATCAGTCCCTGCCCTCAAGGTCCCTAACGCACATTCATATACTAGGGCCAATTTAGACAGGAGCCAATCAACTTACCAGCATGGCTTTAGAGTGTGAGAGGAAACCAATGCAGGCACAGGGAAAACATGCAAATTCCTGGCAGATAGGGTCATGGCTGGGATACAAACCGGTGACCATAGTTCTGGTAGGCAGAGATGCTAACCACTTAGCCTCTGTGCTGTCCATTGCACTAAAGCAAGCAAAGCTAGCCTGAAGGGCCATACACATGGTCCGAATATCGGGTGGCATTGGCCAGTTTCTATTGACATTCGACCCAAGTGTATGGCAACTGATCCGACAGAAGCCAGCCATTCAGCCGGCTTTTGACAAAGGGGCATGACGATCAGCAACCGATCAGCACTCTCAGCCAATGGCTGAGATCGCTGACCGGTGCATTCTGGTGGGGGGGCAGTCAGAACACAATAGCTCAGTGGGGGGGAATCACTGTACTAACATCGGATTTGTTAGTGCAGTACAGCTTCTCCTGAGTTTTTCAGTTCTTTTTTTTTGTTCAGCCCACTGGGTGAAAAAAAACCCCGGTGTGTACCAAGCTTTAGAATAGCAAAGATGCAAAAGACTGCATGAAGAAAAATTTGCTGAAGAAGAAGGCAATTTAAAAAAAAACTTGACAATGTGGACTGTGATGAGAATGAAGATAATGATAAAGATAAGTTGCTTGATAATGATGGTGTTTGATGGTTGTAGAGGAAAGACTAGTAAAGTATTGTATGCTTTATATGCAATATGTTAACTTTCATTTTCTCAACTGAAAAAATAATTGTTGTTCCCAGTTTTTTACCAGGCTCAACATGCAGTGATGAAATACACAGTTCAAGGGGAAAATGTGAGCTAACTTATGTTGGTGAAAGGATAGAACATGGACAACCTTCATCAATTGCTAAGAATAGTTGTGAAATTTGTGTAAGACAATATATGAGTTATTACATCTCTAGACAAGTTTTATGCATAACATACAGTGCCTTCAAAAAGCATTCATACCCCTTGAAATTTTCCACATTTTGTCATGTTACAACCAAAAACGTAAATGTATTTTATTGGGATTTTATGTGATAGACCAACACAAAGTGGCATATAATTGTGAAGTGGAAGGAAAATGATAAATGGTTTTCAAATGTTTTTGCAAATAAATATGTGAAAAGTGTGGCATGCATTTGTATTTAGCACCCCGAGTCAATATTTTGTAGAACCACCTTTCAATGCAATTACAGCTCCAAGTCTTTTGAGGATGTCTCTACCAGCTTTGCACATCTAGAGAGTGACATTTATGCCATTCTTCTTTGTAAAATAGCTCAAGCTCTGTCAGATTAGATGGAGAGCATCTGTGAACAGCAATTTTCAAGTCTTTCCACAGATTCTCAATTGGATTTAGGTCTGGACTTTGACTGGGCCATTCTAACACATGAATATGCTTTGATGTAAACCATTCCATTGTAGCTATGGCTGTATGTTTAGGGTCATTGTCCTGCTGGAAGGTGAACCTCTGCTCCAGTCTCAAGTCTTTTGCAGACCCTAATGCCCCGTACACACGATCGGACATTCCGACAACAAAATCCATGGATTTTTTCAGACGGATGTTGGCTCAAACTTGTCTTGCATACACACAAATCTTGTCGGAAATTCCGAACATCAAGAACGCGGTGACATACAACACGTACAACGAGCTGAGAAAAATTAAGTTCAATAGCTAGTGCCGCTCTTCTGCTTGATTCCGAGCATGCGTGGAACTTTGTGCGTCAGAATTGTGTACACACGATCAGAATTTACAACAGATTTTGTTGTGGGAAAATTTGAGATCCAGATCTTAAATTTTGTGTGATGGAAATTCCGATGGAAAACGTCCGATGGAGCCTACACATGGTCGGAATTTCCAACAACAAGCTCCCATCGAACATTTTCTGTCGGAAAATCCAACCGTGTGTGTACGGGGCATAACAGGTTTTCTTCTAAGATTGCCCTGTATTTGGCTCCTTCCATCTTCCCATCAACTCTGACCAGCTTCCCTGTCCCTGCTGAAGAAAAGCATCCCCACATGATGCTGCCACCACCATGTTTCATGGTGGGGATGGTGTGTTTAGTGTGATGTGCAGTGTTAGTTTTCCGCCACACATAGCGCTTCGCTTTTAGGTCAGAATGTTCAATTTTAGTCTCATCTGACCAGAGCACCTTCTTCCACATGTTTGCTGTGTCCCCCCCATGTCTTGGTAGGTTTGTACTTGTGTCATACTCTTCCAATTTTCGTATGATGGATTGAACAGTGCTCTATGAGATGTTCAAAGCTTGGGATTTTTTTTATAACCTAACCCTGCTTTAAACTTCTCCACACCTTTATCCCTGACCTGTCTGGTGTGTTACTTGGACTGTTTGTTTTGTGAAGATGTTTGTTCACTAAGGTTTCCTAACAAACCACTGAGGGCTTCACAGAGCAGCTGTATTTATACTGAGATTAAATTACACACAGGTGGACTCTATTTACTAATAAAGTGACTTCTGAAGGCAATTGGTTCTACTAGATTTTAGTTAGGGGTATCAGAGTAAAGGGGGCTGAATAGAAATGCATGCCACACTTTTCTGATATTTATTTGTAAAGAAGTTTGAAAACCATTTATCATTTTCCCTCACAATTATGTGCCACTTTGTGTTGGTCTATCACATAAAATCAGAATAAAATACAGTTACGTTTTTGGTTGTAACATGACAAAATGTGGAAAATGTGTATGAATACTTTTTCAAGGCACTGTATATGAAGTACGAGTACCAAGATTATGAATACTGGTACAAAAACATTGTTGAATGCCTCAATGGGCCTGACTAACTAAAGTGTAAAGTGAACAGAACAAAAAACATCCAGTCATTACAGGGGAGTTTGAAAAATAGAGCTTTTCTTGCTCGTGACTGAATGTTTTAAGCAAACACAGGTTTACTTCATCATTCTTTACATTTTATAAATAAGGCCCAAATGCTTCTTGAAAATTGTAAAACAAACATGCTCCAAAGTTTTTATTTTACCCATATGTTCCCAGACAAGACATTCTTTGGGACACTGCCATAAGGTTTGACAGCAAATGCTATATGATTGTTCATAGATTACATACATCCATTATTAAATGTTCATGCAACTACTGTATAACCAACGATCAATGTAGTGATAAGCAGTATATATTTGAAAAAAAGTTTAAGCAATATATACCAGACATTATGTAATGATCTTTCTGAGTAGGTACATGTAGCTAATGAGCCTTATCAAACATGTATAGTCTGTGTGTAATACAGTACAGTAAGTGCCGGTTCACACTACAGCAACTTGGGATCCGACTTGTCAGACCTCAGGTTGCCTCAAGTCACTGGACATAAGAAATTCCATTGAAGTGAATGAGAGCCATCTTAATGTACACTACTGAAGTTGCTCCGACTTCAGAAAAGGTTCCTGTACTACTTCAAGGTGACTTCTAGGCAACTTGTACTCGTAGATTTCAATGGAAGTTGCCTCCAAGTCGGATCTCCATCTATATTGAAACAATTTTACAGGAAGTAGAAAATAATTTACCCTGGTATTTCCCACGTTTACCCAGGCACCCCCCTCCCTCCCACAGAGCTGATTATTTTGTGATTGGCCACAGCCAAAGTCGCCTGTCCTGGAGGCAAGTTTAAGTTGCGTTGTAAGTTGCGCAAAGTCGTGCTGAAGTCACACTGAAGTCACCTCCAAATCGCCTTGCAAAGTCACACTGTAGGTCGGGTTGCCCCTGTGTGAACCGAGCCTAAATAAAAAGTACACTTTATCACAGTGGTCGTAAGCTCACATGTATCAAAATGTCATGTGTACTGTCTGTGTTGCCACACATGTAACAATTAAACCCAAACCTTGTTTTGATATCTAAAAAGATACAATTTGCTTAGCTGTACTGAAGCAAATCAGGAAGTTCTTAATTGTAACTGTTTGATAAAGAAACAATTCATTGTGGAAAACATAAGAATATAAAACATTCAATCTTTTTTTTTGTTTTTAATTTATCTTTGTAATGACATTACCATCTGGATTTTTTTGTAATTGTGAGATGACTCACATAAACAAAATGTTATGGCTATTTTCCTATTTTTAGTTAAACTCTGAATCCAGTATAGTAAGGCACAAACTTTTTGGGCATTGTACATTTTTGTTGAATAACACACTTGCAAAGTGTTTGTGATTCAATGCCCAAAAAGGGCAAAAAGGTCCTTTAAATACAAATCATCCAAAGGCACTGAATAGTTAACAAGTGTAACTCGAAATAAAAATCTTCTGCGAACCTTGTTATCTGTTAAAATTTGATTTCAATAAAAACATTGGAAAAGAAATAAAAATCTTCACTAAAATACTTTCCACCTGACTGATACCTCTACCAAAATGTGTCATTCATTTGAATCAAGTTAGCTTTATGCCATCTAGGTAGGTCAAAGACAACTCTACAAGAGTCCTTGATGTGATCCACCAGGCCCATGCCCACAAGATTCCCATGTACCTGATTTCTACTAAAGCTGAAAAAGCAAAGAGTGGAGTGACATGTTTTGAAGGCCACTCTCAGCCATATTGGAGTGTGAGATCATATGTGTAAATGGCTGGAAGCCATCTATTCAACTCCTACTGCTATGGTTAAAGCCAATGAATCAATCTCCTCTTATTTCCCCTTGACCAGTAGAACAAGACAGGGCTGTCCACTATTGCAACTCATCCACACTTTAGAACCCCTGTTGAAACACATACAGTAAAATGTGAATATCACAGGTATTCCAGTCCAGGCAATGTAACAGAAGTAAGCTGCTTTTGTTGACAGCCTCTTATTTTTGCAGTCTTACCTGACACAATCATGTAGGAGATTTAAATTGCTATTCTAAACTTTTGCACTTTAAAATTAATTTCCACAAATTAAAAGTCCTTAATATAACCATCCCATCTACTCAAATGGCCAAACTTACTTCCAATGTCCCTTTCCCTTGGGCTAATACCCATATTACTTATTGAATGACTAAAATCCCTCTGACCATTAACAAAATCACTGAAATCCCTCCTCTATTTTGGATTATCAAAAAAGGCATCTGGTGCTGACATGAAAATGCATACACCTGTACCTAGTTAGGTGGAAATGCCATCCTTAATATGAACATTAGGTCCAGGGTGTTTTATCTCTTTCAAACTTTTCCAATCTGGATACTAATGCCATTCCTGAAAGTGATGAACAGGGAATTTTTGCAGTTTATCTGGGCCCAAGCTCATCCACAATTTTTGTATAACTACCTAACAATACCTAAAATACATGGAATAATGGCCTTTCCAGGCCCTCTGAAATACTGCCAAGCAACTCATCTTGCTAGGGTTTTTGCTGGTCTAGAGACTTTGATCAGAAACAGTGGCTCACCTTGTAAACCTCCCCTAGGTAAAGATGAAACATACTAAAACTCTTAGGGACCACCACACCATCGACCAAGCACTACATGCTCGGTTATAGGGACTCAGATACCAGACACGGAGCACATTGTCATGTTAATGATCCCCATTGCAGTATGTTGCCTGGTCCAACAGACAGACAATTACTTCAATTCTTCCGAGGCATGCACCTCAAGAATGCACCAGAGATTCAGTACATGCTAGACCCCCCTCCCAATTGGGCAAATACAGACTCCAGAAAATCTTCTATTTTCTCTCTACCACTCCTAATCTTGGTTCAACAGTTGACTCCCTTTGATCATTTGTGGTTGGGCCAACTCACCACATAGGCTCATTAGCATATAGGCTGCTTATACAACCATCTGACTCCTTTATGTCCCCTTCTAGCTCAAATGGGAAAAAATCCTAGGGGTTTTGTTCTCTACTTTACAAGGAGACAACATATTATATTTAACTCATTATTCTTCCATAGCCAGAGTATATCAAGAATCAGGCAATATTTTTACTGGGTGGAACAAATTGCACATACAGTACATAAAATCCTGTATATCCCCAGACCTATTGTGTGTGTTGGTGGTGCGGATGTGCAAAAGATACACTTCTACATATTTTCTGGTTGTCTAGTAAAATTAGAGGCTTTTCAGACATAAGTAAAGGTGATTATTGCACAATTGACCAATCTTAACCTAGGCAATTATCTGGTAGCCTATTTAATGCAAACAAATTAATAATTAAAAACCTCTAAGTCCCCAATTAGGGAATAATGGTGGAGGGGTTTCGGGCACTAAGTAGAAACTCCAAGCACATATAAAAACTTGGTTTCAACTCAATAATCCTCCAAATATCTAATATGGACCTTTCCCATATGAGGAAGAAGGAAGAAATTAATGAATAAATAAATTAATATCTACTGCCTGCTGATTTTCATTAACAATAATATAATTTATAATATTTATTTGCTTTTTTAATCCACAAACAATGACAAGATACAATTAAAAACCTTGGCCAAACATACACCCGCCATGTTAGTATGTTTACAAATAGTCTGTATAAATCAATGGGTAAGAATTTCAGCCCCTAAGGATCAATGGAATTGAACATATATTTGCAGCAAGTAATTCATATAAGGACCAGCATGTAGTGAGCTTCTCTAAATGGTATCAGCTTGATCCCCTACTCATGGGAAAACTCCATCTGACATGTTTCATGCAGTAGGGGCTTATTCAAGTTTTACATGTTACTTCCAAGTATACCCCCTCTGACATCTTCAGCTCATGATGCCATAAGTTGTTCATGCTCAAATCAGTCAGTCATTGTGAGCACACATGCAAATGCTGGAGTTGCTGTATTACTGTACCATCACTGTAGATATTTAGGGGAATCTCACCATTACACAATCTGCTTTGTGGAATCAGTATCTGATCCCCAATTAGCAGGGGTGTCAAACTAAATTTCATCGCGGGTTGCAGCAGCATTATGGTTGCCCTCAAAGGGCCAGTTGTATCTGTAAGACTAGATGTCCAGAGCACCCTACTCCCCCTTCCATCAGATGTCAAGAGTCCCCCACTATCAGAAGTTAAAAGTCCCCCACCCTCCCTTATATCACAGTGTACCCCCTTTACCTTGTGCTGCTGCCTGGAAGAAGTTGGGGATGGAGCAGGGAAGCAGAAAGTGCAGGGTCTGGAGGAGGACCAGAGGAGGGCTGGAGTTTGCTGAATGCTGAGACCAGGGGAGGCAGAGATGAGGGGTGCTGCAGCTGCACAGAGAAGCACAGAATCTGAGTTCTGTCATCTTCTGTGCTGCTGACTGCTGAGCCAAGGTGGGGACAGAAATGAGGGGGTTGCCGCAGCTGCAGGAGAGGTGGGAGGGCCACATGAAATGGCCTGGAGGGCCGCCTTGTGTTTGACAAATGTGCCATATAGGATCACAGTCCAACAATCAGTATGAACTCATCTGAGTGTCCCACTTTTCTACTGGTAATCCTGCCATACCCCTTTAAACTGGGTATGAAGAGTCTGTGGAATTATAACACCTCATTTCCATTTGGGAACTAGAAATGTGATTCGGGTTAAACATGAATTCCCCTATAATGTTTGGAATTGGATCAAAATGTAAATGTTCCAACTGAATTTGTAATTAGTGATTGACTGAGTTATTAAAGGAGTGTTGGCACAAAGAAAATAGTGAAAATGTGTTCTAAAGGAGAAGTACAGCCAAAGCTCATTTGGCTGCTCTTCTCCTGCGGATTACAGGAGTGCAGATCCTTCTGCACTCATGTGGCCTTTTTTTGGCAGACAGTGGTCAGAGAGCCGCTGAGAGCCTGAGCTGGCCGTCCCAGTCCCCTCCACAGCACAGCGCTCCAGTGAGCACGAGGGGAGGTGCAGAGCAGAGAGACGGTGACTGACAGTCACCAGATCTCTGCTTATGTTGCTGTGAGAACCGAGCGATCTGTGTTCTTTGATCGCTCGGTTCTCAGTGTTAAAGTCAGTGAGGAACAAAAGGGGGGGTTTTCCGGCGCTCCGCAACATGTGATGTCTAAGGTAAATAGTACAATGGTAGCTATAATAGCACATTAAAATAAGGCAGGTAAATTCTAGAATGAGGAGGCAGCCATCCTCAGAGGGTGTCCATTACCTCTGTTGATAATCAATGTTGAAAAAAGGAGGGGTGTGGAGGCGCCAACTGTGGTAGCTTGTTTATGCAAAAATAAAAGTTAGTGTAACAATTACACTTACTGGTTCGCAGGGTGGAGGTGTTTCTTTGAGATTTAAAAGTGTCCTGGGATGTGCTGTGATCTTGTTTCCGGCTCGGATTTCATTCCTTCAGGCGTCTGGGTGTGGAGTCTGTACACAGGCTGAACCACTGCATCCAGTGCATGGAAAGCTCCACGCTGACCACTCTGGAGTGCAGAAGAGGAAATGACGTCACTGATGCACGGCAAACGTCCAGGCTGGTGTTGGGGATAATGCAGGGATAGTACAGGCTACGCGCTCGGGGCTCACAGCTCCTTCTACTGGCCTTCTAAAGGCCAGTAGAAGGAGCTGTGAGCCCCGAGCGCGTAGCCTGTACTATCCCTGCATTATCCCCAACACCAGCCTGGACGTTTGCCGTGCATCAGTGACGTCATTTCCTCTTCTGCACTCCAGAGTGGTCAGCGTGGAGCTTTCCATGCACTGGATGCAGTGGTTCAGCCTGTGTACAGACTCCACACCCAGACGCCTGAAGGAATGAAATCCGAGCCGGAAACAAGATCACAGCACATCCCAGGACACTTTTAAATCTCAAAGAAACACCTCCACCCTGCGAACCAGTAAGTGTAATTGTTACACTAACTTTTATTTTTGCATAAACAAGCTACCACAGTTGGCGCCTCCACACCCCTCTTTTTGTCAACATTAAAGTCAGTGAGGGACAGATGCAGCATCGAACCGATGCTGCATCCACCTAGGTAAGTATGATTAAAAAAAAAGTAAATCCCATACGTCTCTTTTAATTATCCTAACAGGTGAAAGCAAATTCTCATTTATTTCATCTGCTCATGATTGATTAATTGAAGTGAATCTTTACTTCTTGTTATGTTGGTGCGTCCATGCTTGGTATAAGCTGCATCTCAATGTAGTAAAGTCCATGTTCTTTGGCTATACTTCTGCACTATTCTGATGCCTCATTCTTCTCCAGGGCCCATGCACATGGACGAGCCCTGCTGATGTTGCATTACCCACAAACTTCAATTTTAAGCGCTTGATCCACTTTCTAAATGTGAGTGTTTAAAAACTTTCTTTTAATAAATTTTACGTTTATACGGATTCACACTAGTGGAGTATTTTCTTTTTTGGTCATGCAGTTTTGGACACTTAGGAGGATTTGGTCTGACAAGTTGGCTGCTTCTGAAGACTCCTTCTTGGTGACATCTCTTGACCAATTGGATTTCCTTACAACTTGATCTGGAACTCAGACGTGGAGGTCCCATATTTTGGTGGTTGCACCATAAGCCTTGTCGACTCACTGAGCATATGCCCATTTGAGTCCTCTCACTCCGGTAAGCCTCCTCACTAACTGGTGGTGGTTCCATTGCCTGTGTCCTCACCTCAACATTGATGTCACGTGGAATCCCAATTCTATTTACACAATTTGTTTTCACCATTTGTTTAAAGACTACTATTTTTATGTTTTAAAACAACTTTTGTATGATGGCACATGGACTTTAGTTTGGGTGTGAATTTCACATCTCGTTTTCATTATTATTAGTTTCTGTGGTCATTGCACAGTGTACATTAGTTTGTATACATATGTATTTCCATGTTTTGAGCGCTGCACATAATTTCACTCTGCACTATTCCGGTGCCTCATTCTTCTCCAGGGCCCATGCACACACCAAAACATCCTAAAAAAATGTACATGTAACTTTTTTGGAATGTAGCACACCACAACCACAGTAGTGTGTTATTGTCCATTCCTATTGCAACGCAACAGCTTTAATGGGCCCCTAGACAACAGCAAGTTTATTTTGGCTTTCTGCAAACCTTTGCAACACAGGAGTTTGGAACATAAAACCTAACAGAAGCAAACAATTTTGGTTGAGTAAAGTGTAGGGGCAATTAAAAGAACTTGAATTCTTGGTTATGCCCCATTCCCCATTCCATTCACAGCAGCCCCCAAAGGCTTTCCAATTGGATAGTGGTCTGCAGTGACAGACACAGATAGGTGACAATTTCCCCAGTTTCTGTCAATTTGTAGTACAGGGATAAGCAGGCAAATGACATGGGTAGTTAAAACAGAATAAAGTGGTGTCTGTTTATGGGCTTTACAGTACAGCTGATTATACCATGAAGCATGAATCATGGTATAAATGATCAAAATTACAAGTCTTTTGTCAGGTAAAATAGTTAATTTATATGTATTGAACTGTATAAAGTATTTGTCTTTTGGCTGAAGTTCCACATTAACTTAATCATTCTA
This sequence comes from Aquarana catesbeiana, assembly GCF_042186555.1. Classification (NCBI taxonomy): domain Eukaryota; kingdom Metazoa; phylum Chordata; class Amphibia; order Anura; family Ranidae; genus Aquarana; species Aquarana catesbeiana. The sequence continues at coordinate 392,128,511 of NC_133328.1, forward strand.
CTTAAAGGTAAATACTAATCCCATGGACCATATGATCTTCTGTTATATAGAAACTCAACAATTTAGCCTGGAGTTTATTTATTTAAAACTAATAAACCTTTTGTGCATTTAACACATAACAGTGACATCATGTAATATCTAAAATGAATGCTACGCTCTATTTAAAACTGTTTATTATTCCTGCCAAGCATGATCTAAGGATAGGCATACATGCTCTGTCTGGTCCCTGGATAAAGCTCCATGATGTTAAACTTGATGGAACATGCTTTTTTTTATTTCAAAAGTGGTAAAAAAGAAAGCAGACATAAGTCCAATGATTATGCTTCATCAATGCTCCTAAAACATACTTTCTACAGAGATGGCAACAACAATAAATCAAATAAATTTATTATTAAAACTCTGGTCCAGTCAAAACTGTTTATTTTGTTTTGGGTTGAGAAGGAAAGGGTTAGAGCCTCTGTAAGGCTTCTAGTGCCACCTGTGTCTGCACTGATGAATGCCAGGACAGAAAGTGGTGGGAAGTTTCATTAACCACTTACCTACTAGGCACTTTTACCCCCTTCCTGCCCACACTAGTTTGGGTGCCACACTGCACCCATATGACATTTTTATTATTTAAATAGAGCTTTCTTTGGGTGGTATTTAATCACCACTGGGTTTTTAATTTTTTGCTAAATAAACAAAAAAAGACCGAAAAGTTTGAAAAAAAAAAACCAAAACATTTTCATAGTTTGTTATAAAATTTTGCAAACAGTTAATTTTTCTCCTTCACTGATGTGCGCTGATGAAACTGCACTAATAGGCACTGATAGTCTGCACTGATGGGTGGCACGGATGGGCACTGATGATGTGGCACTGGTGGGCACTGATGAGGAGGCAATGAAAAGCAGCACTGAAGGGCATTAAGAGGTAGCACTGATGGGCACTGATAGGTGGCACTGATAGGCACTGGTAGGCAGAACTGATGGGCAATGATAGGCAGCACTGATAGGTGACACTGATGAGGAGGCACTTATGGGCACTGTTAAGAAGCACTGATGGGCACTGATAGGTGGCACTGATGGGCACCGATTGTCAGCACTGGTGGGCACTGATTGGCGTCACTGGTAGGCACTAATTGTCAGCACTGGTGGGCACTGATGGGACTGCACTGATAATTAGGACACTGATAATCAGTGCCCTGATTTTCAGTGCCGGTGTCACTTTAACATAAGCCAGCTATCAGCTTTCTTCTCTCCTCATGTTGTCAGTGTAAGGGGAAAAAAAAGCTGATAACCAGCTTGTGTTTACATCTTGTGATGAGCTGTCATTAGCTGACAGCTGATCACGTGGTAAAGGGCCGCTATGATTGGTCTTTTACCTTGATCCGTGATCAGCCAAATCCGAAGGACTTGGCAATCACAGAGCGCGCTGCAAGGTGCGTGTGAACAGCGGGATCACGTCAATGTACGCTCTCCGGCAAAGAAAGCCTGTGCTGTAGCTGTCTTTCGGTTATAGAGCAGGCAGAAAGTGGTTAATGAGGTCACAGGCAAAAAAATTATAATAATAGAATGGGGAATAATAATAGAATGGGTCAATAAATTAATCCCTGTATATAGTTTGTATTAAAGCAGAACAATAGGCAAATTTTTTTTTTTTTCATTTTGGATAGAGCAAGGAAGGGTTAACTTATAACCCCTGTCAGATTGTGTGATATATTTATTTAGAAAGCATATAAACAGCTAAAATCATTTACAAACAATTACCACAGTTTTTGTAAGTAAATAAAGGAACATAAGTGACTGGCAGTAATGTTTAATGACTCTATATTATCCAAATCCAAAAATACAGAAAGTTTGGAGTTTAAGGGATACTTTCCGAAAGTACAAAATCAAAAGTCAGGACAAGCCTATAGTCTGTCCTGTCTACACTGTCTACAAACACACAGCACACCATACACACAAATGTTTAGTCCTTAAACCCCTAGTGTTGTTCTTTCAGTGGTAATGGGAGCAGAACATGGTAGTACTATTACCTGCCATTCCTTATTGGAAGCAAGATATCTGCTAGAATGGCAACTGATAAACTGTGGATTGTTTACCTGCCAAGTCAATCTCGGTTTCCTTTTATTTTTTCATTAGTGAGCTGATTCACTGATTGCCTGCTATTTCTTTCTGCACTGGATCATTTTAGGTACAGTGTTGAAAAGGAAAAAAAGTTAGTTTAACTTTACTTGAGCAAACAAAAAATATATTCATCTCAAACAAATTACTTAGAGATTCAGTTACCAGTCATCTTCAAAAATCTGAAACGTCACACTTTAGTTGTTAAAATATTGCAAATATATTTCATAGGGTCTACTTTTTTTCATTTTTTTTTCTATTTTTTTGTATTCACGTCTCAACAGAGTGAAAGTTTCAGGCCGTGTAATCTCATTCCTGTGCTCAGTTTCTGATATCAAACACGCAAAACTGTTTTATTAAAAAAAAGGTACTATCAGAATTGCATATATTCATTTTGAATTGTTAAGTCAAAGTGTTATCAAATTGTTCATTCAAAGTGTTATCCTCCTCCAGCAGACCAGACTGATTATACATTTTTAGTTCTGAGTTCCAGCCAGACACAGTTCAGCCTCTGTGAGCAGGGCTGCTGTTAGAAATCATGGGGGCGGTAGAGCCTACCTGACAGGGCCCTGTTTTTTTTTTTTTACTTTTTTAACAGCCTAGTTGGGGGGGGCGGGGCTTTGGTGAAATATCAGGGGTATTAACATACCCCTGATGTCTCACATTTGAAATGAGAAAGGGACTGAGGACAGAGATACCCCAGTCCCTTTCTCTGCAGCATCAACTACACTGGACAGTGAATGAATGGGAAGCGCTCTGAGGCTCCATGTTCATTCATAAACTGAAGCATAGTAAACACAATTTACTATGCTTCAGTGATGAGTGGACACAGTGAGTAATCGGTACCAATCGCTCATTGTGTTCATTCAAGAAAGCAAGGGACTGGTAAACAGGACATATTTACCGCACATCCAGGTTCCCCTGCATCCAATTCGCATGACAGGAGAGTGTGCCAGCTCTCTATGGAGCCGGTTCACACATCTCCAGGGCAGCTGCAGAGCGGATTGCACAGAGGTCCTATGCGTCTCAGTTTCAGGTCCGAATTCAGGCAAAAATTCAGGCCTTATTCATCCTTGAAACAGAGAACAGAGACGCACCAGATCCCTGCCATAAGCCGCATCCGATTTAGGTGTGAACCCAGCCTAAAAGGCGCTATTATAAAAATTTAGGAATAGAGATACAGATCCTCAGTAAAGCACATTCATGATTGCTTTGTGTTCAACATGGCACAGCATTTGGAATATAAACTTCATAGTGCTGGTATAAAAAAAATGATGCTGTTACATGTTCTTTCTGTTATCATTCAGTACTCCTATATCCTTGAGTTTTCGCCCACAATCCAGACATACTTATGAGATTAATTGATTTCGGATGAGAAGGATGCTGGTGTGTGAGACAGAAGCTAATGTACTGGATATAATCTTATCTAAAGTACCGCAAAATATGTTGACAATATATAAATAAATAAATAGAGGATAGCAATCTCAATGAGTTTTCTATTTATTCTAGACTAAAGTGCATCTCCCCTATGACCTTACCGAAACACATGATTAGGAATTACATCCTACACAATGAAACTGGAATACCTGTAAACCTGTAATTTGTGTGGGAGTGAAACACCTCCAGATGTTAGTGGTAAGGGAATGTGAAAGAAAAACAAAAAGGAAACTGATTACCCTTCAAAATCAGAGGTTCTTGTCAGTCATTAAAGCAAGTATTTAAACATATCCTTAGGAGATTAGACTTATTATAATGCTAGTATGTAGATGTAAACCAAAGTGCACCTATGGGTTCTTTTTAAATATCCAGAAAATGAATGACCTCCTTATAATTACAGGTCTGGTGACTGTTCATTATTTTACACGCAATCAAATGAAATCTAGGTTGATTCAACAGGAATTAGAGTACGCTGATAAATTTTAAAAAGAGAAATCATTTTATAGATCTCTATATGTCTAATGCCCTGTACACACGGTCAGACTTTTCGGTGGAATATGTGCGATCGGAGCTTGTTGTCGGAAATTCCAACCGTGTGTGGGCTCCATCGGACTTTTTCCATCGGAATTTCCGTCACACAAAGTTTGAGAGCAGGCTATAAAATTTTCCGACAACAAAATCCGTTTTCGTAAATTCCAACCGTGTGTGGACAATTCCGACACACAAAGTGCCACGCATGCTCAGAATAAATTAAGAGACGAAAGCTATTGGCTACTGCCCCATTTATAGTCCCGACGTACGTGTTTTATGTCACCGCGTTTAGAACATTCAGATGTTCCGACAACTTTGTGCGACCGTGTGTATGCAAAACAAGTTTGAGCCAACATCCGTCAGAAAAAATCCATGGATTTTGTTGTCGGAATGTCCGATCAATGTCCGATCGTGTGTACAGGGCATTTTTTTTAAGAACTGACAATTTTTTATTATGATTAGTTTTTCAACATAGACATTCAGATTGGCAAAAGACAAAAAGTGCCAGCTTACAAATTAAAAAATAAAGAAGAAAGGATAAAGTAATTAGACCCTTAAACAGGATACAACGTATATTATCACCTAAAGTAGTGGTGGCATATTAAGAACAACAAACTGGCTTCCAGTAGAAGGAAAAAGATTACATTAGCTCAACTAGGTCCTATCCTCACTATGGTGCAAAACCAGTTGTCAAAAGGCGCTGTACTAAACACAAAGGAAATGGTAGAAAAATACAAGAGAGCAAGAGAAAGAAAGGAAAAAATTAAAAAGAAGGGGAGGTTAATGTAGAGTGTCAACCTGTGTCAGAGCCCCACCAGAATTGAAAGCTGCCAAACGTGCCCACCATGACATGGCCAGGGATATGTCAGACTGGGGGAGCTTCTAAGAGGTCCCACAATTCCCAAACCCGGTTATGGGTGTCCAGTGAGTCAGTTAAAGTGGAGTTCCACCTGAAAAAAAAAAATTAAAAGTCAGCAGCTACAAATACTGTAGCTGCTGACTTTTTAAATAAGGACACTTACCTGTCCAGGGAGCCAGCAATCTTAGTTAAGGGAATCAGGAAGTGAAGCCTTGACGCTTCACACCATGGTTCCCTACTGCGCATGTGTGAGTCACACTGTATGCTCTGAGTAGTCCTTGCTGTCCTCTGGGACCTGTGTGTCACCTGGGGGACATCGGGGGGGGACGGAGGAGGGGCCAGACATGGCGTAGATCGCTGCAGATACTGCAGCGATCTTTCTCCGGAAGTGGGAGCAAATACCTGTATTAGACAGGTATCTGCTCCCCCCTGAAAGGTGGCAAATGTGACACCAGAAGGGGGGGGGGATCCAGACAGTGGAAGTTCCATTTATGGCTTTAAGTAGGCAGTCAGGTATTCCATCTGCTTCACATCTCAGATCCTAGGATCCTAGAGTGCAACTCAAACACTCAAATAAAGCTCCTGTTTCTTCTATTTAAGAGCAACCAAGCAAATGTTTTTGGAGGCCTGCTCCCATTTTCGTATATAGGCATGCTGAGGCACGGGCCTTCTAAAAAAAATTTCTCAAACTCCATCGGGTTAGAAAATTGAAGGTTAAACTTAAAAGATTGTGCATAATGTGGTATTTGTAAAAAACTAAAGAAGGCCTGCCTGGATAGGGCATAAACGTCCTGTAAGTCCTGGAAGGTCTGCAGTATTCTACTTTTAACCTCCATCAATTGGCCAAAATTAAAGAAGGCCTATTCCATCCAAAAGCAAGACATCTGCGAAGTCAAACTATCAGGAACATTAGGCGTAAACAGAAAGGAAGTTACTAATAAAGCAGCAAAGGTAAGGGGGTAGAAAAACTTTGCACACCGCCAAAGAGTACGCGTGAGTGATATAGGTCCCAGCAATCATGAAGTATCAAGCGGGGCATCATTACTCCACAGTATAGAGTTCCAATGGACACGAGCCAACCACAGTTTCTCGACCTCCAGCGATTGTAAGCATGGTGGGTATAGAGGTGAGAGAGCGTAGCTGGGTTGCCGAATAATACATTTGGGAATGCAATAATTGGGAATTCAAGGCTGCCTTGACCTTGGGGAGTGAAGAGAATGGACCTAGCGATCCTGTGTCTTTTATGATATCAAAAGAAACTTAGCAAATTATTTTGAAGGTTCTTAACTACTTGCCATAAGTGTCATCTAAGTGCCCGATTTGTCTGCTGCAATATCACAGTCCCGCTATAAGTCCATGATTGCCGCCATTACTATTAAAAAAATAAAATAAATAAAAATTCCATAAATATATCACATAGTTTGTAGACACTATAGCTTTTGCGCAAACCAATCAATATATGCTTATTGGGATTTTTAAACATTTTATTTATGAAAAAATTTGATTTTTTGCATTTTTTTATTATCAGTGTTTTTTTTAGTTTATAGCACAAAAATAAAAAAACCCAGAGGTGATCAAATTTCACCAAATAAAGCTCTATATGTGGGGAAAAAAAGAACATACGTTTTATTTGGGTACAGCAACTGAGACTGTGCAATTGTCATTTAAAATACCACAGTGCCGTATCGCAAAAAATGGCCTGGTCAGCAAGGAGGGTAAATCTTCCGAAGGTGAAGTGGTTAAAGTGTGAGGATGGATAAGGGATAGGCAGCGTCTTTAAAAGGTAGAGGAATTTAGGTAAGATCGCCATCTTGATGGTCACCATATGACCAGAAAGAGGTAGCTTATGGGATTTCAACTTAGGCCTAATAGAGGCATATAATGGGGGGAAATTGGCTTTATAAAGGGTGTCGTAATATGGCGTAAGGTAAACACCAAGATACTTTAGCGTAGATGTTCTCCAGCAATTGTTAAATGATTGAGAAAGGTAGGTTAATGTCTGATGAGGTCTGTTGAGGTTAAGGGCCTCTGTCTGTTATTAATGTTATAGCTGGTCAGAGAACTACAGTCAGGTCCATAAATATTGGGACATCGACACAATTCTAATCTTTTTGGCTCTATACACAACCACAGTGGATTTGAAATGAAACAAACAAGATGTGTTTTAACTGCAGACTTTCAGCTTTAATTTGAGGGTATTTACATCCAAATCAGGTGAACGGTGTAGGAATTACAACAGTTTGTATATGTGCCTAGCAAAAACATTAGGGGTGGCCAAATCAACTGTTTGGAACATCCTTAAAAAGAAAGAACGCACCGGTGAGCTCAGCAACACCAAAAGACCCGGAAGACCACGGAAAACAACAGTGGTGGATGACCGAAGAATTCTTTCCCTGGTGAAGAAAACACCCTTCACAACAGTTCGCCAGATCAAGAACACTCTCCAGGAGGTAGGTTTATGTGTGTCAAAGTCAACAATCAAGAGAAGACTTCACCAGAGTGAATACAGAGGGTTCACCACAAGATGTAAACCATTGGTGAGCCTCAAAAACAGGAAGGCCAGATTAGAGTTTGCCAAACAACATCTAAAAAAGCCTTCACAGTTCTGGAACAACATTCTATGGACAGATGAGACCATGATCAACTTGTACCAGAGTGATGGGAAGAGAAGAGTATGGAGAAGGAAAGGAGCTGCTCATGATCCAAAGCATACCACCTCATCAGTGAAGCATGGTGGTGGTAGTGTCATGGCGTAAGCATGTATGGCTGCCAATGGAACTGGTTCTCTTGTATTTATTGATGATGTGACTATCAATATTATCTGCTCATATTCAGCAAAATGCTTCAGAACTCATTGGACGGCGCTTCACAGTGCAGATGGACAATGACCCAAAGCATACTGCGAAAGCAACCAAAGAGTTTTTTAAGGGAGAGAAGTGGAATGTTATGCAATGGCCAAGTCAATCACCTGACCTGAATCTGACTGAGCATGCATTTCACTTGCTGAAGACAAAACTAAAGGGAAAATGCCCCAAGAACAAGCAGGAACTGAAGACAGTTGCAGTTCCAGGGATGAAACCCAGCGTCTGGTGATGTCTATGCGTTCCAGACTTCAGGCTGTAATTGACTGCAAAGGATTTGTAACCAAGTATTGAAAAGTGAAAGTTTGATGGATGATTGTTAATCTGTCCCATTACTTTTGGTCCCTTAAAAAGTGGGAGGCACATATACAAACTATTGTAATTGCTACACTGTTCACCTGATTTGGATGTAAATACCCTCAAATTAAAGCTCAAAGTCTGCAGTTAAAGCACATCTTGTTCGTTTCATTTCAAATCCATTGTGGTGGTGTATAGAGCCAAAAAGATTGGAATTGTGTCGATGTCCCAATATTTATGGACTTGACTGTATAACGGTCCAACTCCCTGTGGGGATTTGGAAGGGAAACATGTGGTTGTGTAGGTGTGAGCAAGACATTTTGGGGTTTTTTTTTTTGTGCACAAAGGCTTTAAATAACCTTCCCCAAGTTAAAGTGTAACTAAACTTTTCTCCTCCCTAACGATTCTGGTCCTTCGCCAGCGCTGACATCTCCTCTCCAGGTTCCAGACTTCAGGCATCTCCATTGGCTGGCACGGGATGACATAACTCTTGCTCATGTTACCCCGCATATAGGGACCGTGCTGAAGATGTAAGCTGATCTTCACATGAGCAGCTCAATTTACATTCACAGAAGACTGTAAGCAGGCAGGTAGGTGTATTTTATTACAGCAGAGACATTGCATGTCTCTTCTGCGATGATAGCCTGTCTGCTTGCAGTCTTTTGTTACATGCTTTCAGTTCAGTGAAAGTATGTATTACCCAAGAGACAAGTGTAAGGTGTGAATGAAAGTTATACAAAAAATAGGAACTGTCTTTAGGGCCAGTTCACACCATAGAAACACAGTCCGGTTACGTTCCAGATGCTTTTCTGCATGCGTGTGTTTGACGTGTTTTGATGTGTTCCAGTGCATTTTTGATGAGATTTTGATGCAGTCCAGTGCATCCCCCCCTCTTTTTGCTAAGCCTTAAATAAGGACATGTGTCTTCCAGTGAGTTTTTGGTATGTTTAGGTATGTTCCAGTGTGTTTTAGATGCGTTTTACAGCATTCCAGTACAGTCCAGTGCAGGAAAAATGCAGCGTGTTCTACTTTTTTTTCTGGAACTGGAACGCACTGGAACTGCAAGTACTGGTGTGAACTATGCTATTAAACACCATATAACCTACTTTCCATGCGTTTTTGATGTAGAAAAAAATGCACTGGACTGTATGTGGTGTGAACTGGCCCTTAGAGATATTCTATAGGAATCTCAATATCAAACTTAGTTTTAATATACCTCTACCATACAAGGCTTCCAAAACGTAGAGTATAATCTCTAATGGCTTACAGGTAGACGGGTGCCAAAGGAACTGAAATAGATAATCATTACTTTTCTCTGTTCAAGGGTTACTAACCCATTTCTCTCCTTAAATACATAAGCTATACAGATTCCATGGGCAATTGGATTCAGTCATTGCCATACCTTAATCACACCTGTATAATTCATAAGTGTCAACAGTTAAAAGGAGAGGTTGGCAAGCCTGCTCAGCTCTGATTTGCTCTGTGCATTTAGGATAACCCCTATTTACCATTATGATCAATAAAGAGCATACACATGGCTCAAGTCAGCAATAAAACAAGTTTCAGGGGTTACAAATTTACATGCTTGAACCTGCTAATATGTGTTGCAACACAGACGTGTGCCATGACATGAGTACAGCCAGTGGCGGCTGGTGGGTTCTTTTTTTGGGGGGGCGGCAAACAAAGAATACCCCCTCCTTCATGGCGTGGCACGGCACTGAAACACCTCCGGGGCGGTCCGGCACTTACCCGTGGGGCTGTGGTGTCCTCTCCTCCTCGCCTGGAGAGCGGGCAGTGGCCACGGTGGCTCCGGTGTCCGCTCCTCCATCGGCTTCCTCCGCCGTGTATCTCCTCTTCTGCCAAAGCGCTAGGCATCCAATAGGTTCACCTGACGCTTTGGCCATTCTGGAAACAAGTCTCACAGACCTGCCTCCCGACTGGCGGGAGGAACTTTAGTGTGAAAATAGCGAAAATGTATTCGCTATGGGTACAAAACTGTGTGTGGCCTCAGAGCGCAATGCAACCCTTTTTTGAAGCTTATTAGAGCCTCTGGCTCTAATCAGGTGCTTCAAAAAACACCCACCCCGCATTGAAATCCATGGTCCAGCGTCACTGATATGTAGATCAGGGGGGCGGACACATGGATAGGGGAGGCGGCGCCCGTGCGCCCCTAATGGACAGGCCGACCACTGAGTACAGCTATCAATCTGCTGTCTGTATCAAAGCTCTTTTATTCAGGTTCCAGTGTATTTATATATATCCTATGTGAGATTATGTCTGAAAAAGTATGCTGTAAATTAAAAAACAAAAACAAAAACCAAAACAAAACTTTGTTAAACTATAATCCTAACCTGAACTTCTGGTATCTATAACAATGCAGTTAATCCAGGTGTTAAATGTATTTTAACATAGCTGGTATAAGTACCTGCACACATCTTTATTTCTGATTTATGTAAATTTCACACAGCACTGAGAAAGGGAGGGCCATCTCTGGCATATATATATTGGCTCCAAAGCATCGCACAATACTGCCTAGGAAAAAAGAACAAATAGTACGCTGTACTATCAAAAAATAAATATATACTCATATATCACATATATGAATCCCTTTAAACAATCGGCGAGAAATATTCAGTGCTAAGTACACACATATACAGTGAAAAAATTATTATTTATGAGAAAGACATCCAATAATTATATAAGTCAACTTCAAAAAGTTGACTTATATAACTATTACTCTATGACCTATTACAGGTCATACTGTGCCTTTTGAAATCCTGTGTTATTAGCTTGGTGTGCCTCCAGATAGATGGCCTCCTCTTATGCTCTGCCCTTTGGTTGAGCAAGCTTGGCTAAGGACCGGGTACTCAGAATATACAAAAATTATGCTCATAGCGTATTATGCTTTCTAAACAGTTTCTTTTTAATTAATTAAAAACACTTACAAGAATATTTCTTGTCATTAGCATGTACAATACAATATAGCCGAAGCAGATCACCTCCTCACCACAGCCTCTAGGTCTCGGAGACACCAGAGGTGACGTCACTGGCTCTGCGTGGCGCGTTGTATCACTTGTCACGTGACTTCCTCGTAATACTGCCTAACACTGAACATGCTTTTAGGGGGGTATAGCATAAGGATGAACTCACAAATGTGCTGCTGCTCCTTCACTGTCTAGTCAGCAAGCTGGCATTGTCAAGATGACACCAACATACTCCTTAAAGCAAATTTGTAATATGCCCAAGCAGGAAAATTAAACAGATTTGCTTTAAATCCTGTTCCCACAGCATACTCACATTTCCCTTCTTTCTTCCATCACTCCATTCATTAAAGGGGAGCTCTGAAAATACTTATTTGGGTATACAGAAACATATGACTTTTTGGGGGGGATTTACTAAAACTGGAGAGTGCAAAATCTGGTGCTGCTCTGCATAGAAAACAATCAGCTTCCAGGTTTTTGTCAAAGCTTCATTGAACAAGCTGAAGTTAGACGCTGATTGACTACCATGCACAGCTGCACCAGATTTTGTACTCTCCAATTTGAGTAAATAAACCCAACTGCATTGGTCCAGCACTTTTGTAAATTTTGAACTGTCTAAAAAAAAGTTTTAAAAATGTGTACAATTTTAACCTCATATTGGTAGGATATTTTATTGACATTCAACAAGTAACAGGGATGAGATAAGTGATGTGATTATATTATTATTATTATTATTATTATTATTACCAAAAGCAACAATAATATGCACGTCATCCTTTTATATTGAAAACATAAGCTGAAAGTGTGTCTGAAAACTGTGATCATTATTATGAGTATAGCTCTCCCTAGTGGTAAGATTATTTTATTTTACTCATCAGTTATGCACAGTTGAAATTTGTATGCTTGTTGTATTTGCCAGGTTGAAAGGTGGATCCTAAAAATGCTGAAGTACATGTCATCCACATTCTGAAGTAAACAAAGCCTTACAAAAGTCGCAAAGTCTTACAAAAGTCAGAAAACTACGGTAGAGAAGCAGATAATCCACTAAGAAGGAATACAGAACATTTTCTCCATAAGGCAGTAAGCAACACTAATGCCCCGTACACACGGTCGGACTTTGTTCGGACATTCCGACAACAAAATCCTAGGATTTTTTCCGACGGATGTTGGCTCAAACTTGTCTTGCATACACACGGTCACACAAAGTTATCGGAAAATCCGATCGTTCTAAACGCGGTGACATAAAACACGTATGCCGGGACTATAAACGGGGCAGTGGCCAATAGCGTTCATCTCTTTATTTATTCTGAGCATGCGTGGCACTTTGTCCGTCGGATTTGTGTACACACGATCGGAATTTCCGACAACGGATTTTGTTGTCGGAAAATTTTATCTCCTGCTCTCCAACTTTGTGTGTCGGAAAATCCGATGGAAAATGTCAGATGGAGCCCACACACGGTCGGAATTTCCGACAACACGCTCCGATCGGACATTTTCCATCGGAAAATCCGACCGTGTACGGGGCATAAGAAGTATCAATAGACACATACATGTATTTCTCTACAAAATAGGTTTACCTTGGATGTATATTAAATTGGCTATTACCTTGATAAGACATATGGAGTCCAATGGTGTACTTTTACTAATTGAATATATTTAATGTCAGTGTGTTTTCTACATTAACTGTAAGCAAAGACTTTAAAGCTTATATAATCTTAGAATTTATGTTATAAATACATTATTTTAAAAATGACACACATGTATGCAGCTTTTTAGGATGGATTGTGATCCACATTTCTCCTCTGTTACTTCTAAGAATTTCTATGTTTTACTTGATTTGACCGTTCTTGATACAGCTACTGTGAGTTGATGGCATTCCGAGAATAACAGTAGGTCCCAATGTTAGTTTAAATTTAAATGAAGTTTATGTATGACATCATAGGTCTCTATATAATAGGTTTGATGTATTAAAGGCAAATAGACTGTTGCACCTTGCAAGGGGATTTTCACCAGCGTTTATTGAATGTGATGAAATTTCAATTTTCCAAGAAGAGCCAATCACTTGCAAGAAAAACAATGTTTGCTTGTATATAATTGGATGATGGTTGTCTACAGAGCTTAATCTCATTCAATAAACTCTGAGGAAATGTTCTATTTCAAAGTGCAACTTCCCTTGCAAAGTGAATAGTCGATTTGCCATTAGTAAGTCAATTCTAATGAGTTCCCAGGTCCCTACATAATGTGAATGAGAAAATGCAATGGCTGATGATAATTTAAGTGATTCACCAAACCACACATGTAGATTGCCACCATCCCTTGGTATTACATAGAATAAACCTCAAAAGGTGGGATTTTATGGGAAATGAACAATATATACAGTCAGGTCCATAAATATTGGGACATCAACACAAATCTAATCTTTTTGGCTCTATACACCACCACAATGGATTTGAAATGAAACAAATAAGATGTGCTTTAACTGCAGACTTTCAGCTTTAATTTGAGGGTATTTACATCCAAATCAGGTGAACGGTGTAGGAATTACAACAGTTTGTATATGTGCTTCCCATTTTTTAAGGGACCAAAAGTAATGGGACAGATTAACAATCATCCATCAAACTTTCACTTTTTAATACTTGATTGCAAATCCTTTGCAGTCAATTACAGCCTGAAGTCTGGAACACATAGACATCACCAGACGCTGGGTTTCATCCCTGGTGATGCTCTGCCAGGCCTCTACTGCAACTGTCTTCAGTTCCTGCTTGTTCTTGGGGCATTTTCCCTTCAGTTTTGTCTTCAGCAAGTGAAATGCATGCACAATCGGATTCAGGTGATTGACTTGGCCATTGCATAACATTCCACTTCTTTCCCTTAAAAAACTCTTTGGTTGCTTTCGCAGTATGCTTCAGGTCATTGTCCATCTGCCCTGTGAAGCGCCGTCCAATGAGTTCTGAAGCATTTTGCTGAATATGAGCAGATAATATTGCCTGAAACACTTCAGAATTCATCCTGCTGCTTTTGTCAGCAGTCACATCATCAATAAATACAAGAGAACCAGTTCCATTGGCAGCCATACATGCCCATGCCATGACACTACCACCACCATGCTTCACTGATGAGGTGGTATGCTTTGGATCATGAGCAGCTCCTTTCCTTCTCCATACTCTTCTCTTCCTATCACTCTGGTGCAAGTTGATCTTGGTCTCATCTGTCCATAGGATGTTTTTATACAGAACTGTAAAGGCTTTTTTAGATGTTGTTTGGCAAACTCTAATCTGGCCTTTTTGAGGCTCACCAATGGTTTACATCTTGTGGTGAACCCTCTGTATTCACTCTGGTGAAGTCTTCTCTTGATTGTTGACTTTGACACACATACACCTACCTCCTGGAGAGTGTTCTTGATCTGGCCAACTGTTGTGAAGGGGGTTTTCTTCACCAGGGAAAGAATTCTTCGGTCATCCACCACAGTTGTTTTCCGTGGTCTTCCGGGTCTTTTGGTGTTGCTGAGCTCACCATTGCATTCTTTCTTTTTTAAGGATGTTCCAAACAGTTGATTTGGCCACACCTAATGTTTTTGCTATCCCTCTGATTTTTTTTTTTTTTTCAGCCTAATGATGGCTTGCTTCACTGATAGTGACAGCACTTTGGATCTCATATTGAGAGTTGACAGCAACAGATTCCAAATGCACATAGCACACTTGAAATGAACTCTGGACCTTTTATCCGCTCCTTGTAAATGGGATAATGAGGGAATAACACACACCTAGCCATGGAACAGCTGAGCAGTCAATTGTCCCATTACTTTTGGTCCCTTAAAAAGTGGGAGGCACATATACAAAGCAATTCCTACACCGTTCACCCGATATGGATGTAAATACCCTCAAATTAAAGCTGAAAGTCTGTAGTTAAAGCACATCTTGTCCGTTTCATTTCAAATCCATTGGTGTATAGAGCCAAAAAGATTAGAATTGTGTCAATGTCCCAATATTTATGGACCTGACTGTACATATAGAACACTTCACATATAGAAAATGTAATTTATTTTAGAAAAAATTGTATTAAAAGATCTCATGTTAATTGTACAAAGCATCGTAAGAATACCACTATCAACATTGCACATTGTATAAATGAAATTTGCAAACATTGCACATTTGGCTGTTTGGACCATAAAGTGGCAATCCCAATGTACTTGCTGTTCCCTTCAGTCGTGATTTCTAACAAGGAATTCTGCAGAGAGGAGTATCCAATGTGTTTCAAAATTACTGTTATGAATCTTCTTCAAGGAATAATACCACTTCTGAAAAAACAGCTTATATTAGTAAAACATTAATACAAATTCATACTTATAAATGTGCATCTAATTGTCATTAAAAATTGACAAAAAATGTCATTAACATACACTCACAAAAAATGTGTATAATTAGCAGAAGGATTCCTCCAAAAAGCATGGATGTCCTGTCATGGCCATTAAAGGCCTACCCCAAGTGAATACCAGGTGTCCACGTCCAGAAAGTGCCAGATATAGATTACCTTGGAGGCATAGAGATAGGGGCGCTGTGAGCTGGGAGAAAGCAAAAAAAAGATGATAAATCCCGGGAAGAAAAAAGGGGATAAGGGTCAGGCTGGAGTGTTGTTCCCCATAAGGCTGGCCCCATACCTAATAAAAAGTTGCTTACTTGAGGTGTCTTTTAGATCAAACCAGCAAGATCCAGAGGTCCCATATTGAGATATTAAAGTAGCCAAAAGGTATTCCCAAGGTCGGCGGTCCGGGAGCAGGAGACAACGTGGCTCCACAATGAACACAATATGGATTTTGAAATGCGTTGGGTACCCCTCTCTGCAGCATTTCTTGTTAGAAATCACGACTTAAGGGAAAAGCAAGTAGACTGGGATTGCCACTTTATGGTCCAAACAGCCAAATGTGCAATGTTTGCAAATTTCATTTATACAATGTGCAATGTTGATAATGCTATTCTTACGATGTTTTGTACCATTAACATGAGATCTTTTAATACAATTTTTTCTACAATAAATTACATTTTCTATATACACAATGGCTGATGACATACCATAGAGGTTAAAAGTTACTTATTCTGGCTTGGGGATAGTCCCCTAACAAGTGTTTTAATTATATTTGTAATTTTTCAAACATATCCTACTTTCCTATTTAACATGTATAAACGTTTGTCTGAACTCTAAAACAAAAAATTTAATACATCGCTGCTTAATATTCTTTAGGTGTGGTGGCTGCATTCATTTTTTCAGGCTTTTTTTTTTTTTTTAATTTCACCTGGCAACCCTGCAAAAAACATATTTCCCTTTCCAGGGTAGCTACTCTCATTTATTCCACTGTATCTATGACTGTCACCACCATACTTGGGAGTTAAGGGAATTACTAGTTTACATAGAGGTCTGTGAAAAATTCTTTATCATCCAGGTACATTGTGGCTGAGGATTCCAACTTCTGCATCTTTATTAATTGCCATTACTTTAAATGAAGTAGAGTATTGCCTAACAAAAATGAAGTTTTGCTTTGTACCTTTTAATTACTGAACATGTGTCTCTTTATGTAATCCTCTAGCTCAATGAGTTAACCTGAAAGGTGTGGTGGTACAAGATATCATGCCCTATGAAACTGTGATAGCAAATATTTATTTTTTACAAACAGGTATTCTGCACATTAAGGGGTGGTTGAAGGGAGTGTACACTATTTGAAATTAACTGTTGCTATAAATATATTACAATGGAAAAACCATTGACTTTTGTTTTTGATCTGAAAAAATGGCAACTCATTAATGTGATATCTAAACTGCTCAGCTCTTATTGTTTATGTCAACATATTCATAATCAGGAATAAAGGTTGTCCTTAAAGGGGTTGTAAAGTTATTTTTTTTTTTTTTTTAAAATAACAAACATGTTATACTTACCTTCACTGTGCAGCTCGTTCTGCACAGAGTGGCCCCGAACCTGGTCTTCTGGGGTCCCTCGGCGGCTGTTTCAGCTCCTCCCCGCAAGCATTTACCACCTTCATGCGAGCTCCCTCGCACGGTGGTGAGTGCTTGCGGGCGCGCTCCCGTGATACAGCCGGCGGCTATAGCCGCTCGCTGTATCACTCGGCCCCGCCCCCGGCGCGCCGCATCATCGGATGTGATTGACAGCAGCGCGAGCCAATGGCTGCGCTGCTTTCAATCCATCCACTGCAGCCAATCAGCGACCAGGCTGAGCTGCAATGAAGCTGACGAGGACGAGGAGCGAAGATTCGAGGCGTCAGGTAAGTAAAACCGGGGGCCTGGGGGCGGCGGTACTGTCAAAAGTTTTTTCACCTTAATGCATAGAATGCATTAAGGTGAAAAAATTTTTACCTTTACAACCCCTTTAAGCTACATTGTATTATTAAACATGTACTAAGATAAATACAGGTGCTGCCATTGCTGACTTTGAAAATCCCACTTGCTTTCCTGTTATTCTCATCTCTAGGCTTTGTATGCTTTCTGAGCTACTGACTCAGATACATTTTACAAAGCATGAGACCACTGAATTGAGACTTCTTACTTCATGCTTGGTCTGGGTCAGTGACTTATTCAGGTGCACACATATGCAAATACGTAGAACAAGGATCTTTGCCAGCAGGGCATGCTTGTTTACACACGAATGCATGTGGCACGTTATATGAACTTCTGCACATGCAGGCACAGAGGCATGCATACCTGCTTTCAAACATGCTGGTGCCAGTCAGCCAATTCACTGAATTAGTGCTGCACAAATCTTCTGTGTTCTCTGTGTCCTGAATCTGTATTTATTCCTGATTTCCCATTGCTGACCTGGTTTGTCGTTTCATTCTTCTCTGCTCGGATCTCCTGTTGTCTCCTGGTTTGATTCTGACCTTGAATTAGCTGTCTGCTCATTGCTGACCTTGGCTTACTTCCTGACAACAATCCTTTTGAATGCTGGTTGCTGACTTTGTCCTTCCTGGCCATGATCATGCTGTGTATCCATAGCTGACCTCAGCCTGCCTCCTGCCCATGCCCTTGCCTTCCATCCTGCCTGAAACCACAGGTAGAAAGAAAGAATATTGCTTGATTCTCCCATCAACACTGTCAGTGTTGATGGGGGAATCCCTCCTGCAGAACTATTGTGTTTTGCCGGTAGGGAGCCTTCTGTGCCAGCAGAACACAATGATCACTGCTAGTGGCTGTGCATCCTCACCAAATAGACTGAAACAGCTGTGTACAGTTTAGAATAAATGAATGTATAATAATAGGCCAACTTTACACTATAGACTAGCAGTTTTGGATGTGCATCTGGCCAGAGGAGTGAAAAGTGTGTGTCTAGAAGATACACTGAGCTGCACATGCAGTAAGAGATTAATATCAGACTGTTGAAAATGTAAACCTTAAATACTGATAACAGATAATGGTTATATTCATTATTTTTGCCAGAAGTTCTAACCCTAGCTTATGATCAAGTTGAATACTGGGCCATTTTGGGTGAAAAAGCTTACGTTTTCCATCTATTTGAGAAGGCAAAGTCTATGCAAAAAAATGCAAAAAAACAAAACAAAAAAATGATGGAACAGCCAGACAAAGAATAATAGTACTGTATGCCAGCTTTCGGCTAACACTAAAAGACGTTGTAAGTTCATAATCATTAACTATCACTTCATAATGACATCCTTCCTGATGATGGGAAATGCAGGCAGTTCCTTCTACAGACCTGACAACAAAAACAATATTTTCTTGATGCCAACAAAAGGGTTCTAGGGAACATTCTATTTATTTTCTAAAGGAAAGCACAAACTTAAAAAATAACCAACAATTGTCAAAGTGTATCTGTATCTAATGCCGCGTACACACGAGCGGACTTGGTTCGGCGGACCGGAGTCTGTTGGACAATTCGATCGTGTGTGGGCTCCAGCTGACTTTTTTCCCCCAAAAGTTTGACGGACTTAGAAATTAAACATGTTTCAAATCTATCCGACGGACTCGATTCCGGTCGAAAAGTCCGCTCGTCTGTATGCTAGTCCGACGGACAAAAACCGACGCTAGGGCAGCTATTGGCTACTGGCTATGAACTTCCTTGTTTTAGTCCAGTCGTACGTTATCACGTACGAATCCGTCGGACTTTCACTATAATTTTGTCTCCCCACAGATTTAACTGGCAAATACATGCCTACTGATGAGTAATATTAATAATACCTGGTGTACTGTATTCACCAATGCCTTAATAGAAGATATGCACATCTGTAAATGAACTGAAAAAAAACCCCAAAAACAAGCACAGAGTTGATCAATATGGCAGCTGACACGTGCCTGAGTTGTGTCTTAAACTCTTGTTATCGCTTCTATCCTCTCTTCCAAGCTTTGCTATCTGCCTTGAGTATTCATTAGCATGTTGTTGTGTTCAACAAGACCTAACTGAAAGCAAGCTGTTATAAGTTAACATCATAACTGGAGGAATGTGTCCACCGATCCCCGCTGAGCAGCCGGATGGCTGGTCCTTGTCCAGTTTATGCAGAGCTGATAAAGACACAGCACACTCTCCTCTACACCACAATGCCACCCGATCCACTCTGCCAGACGGATGTGAAAACGGATCCCCCATCTGTCTGTTTTTAATGGGCAGGATCAGATTGGAGGTTGGCAGGTGTCAACGAACACACATCTGGACTGGAGGGACCAATTTGGTCTGTCTGAAAAACTGACAGACAAATCTGATCGGTCTGCCCATGTGAAAGAGATGAACAGTACAAAAAGTAAAATAGCAAGGGAGAACTAAACCAAACTATTTAGTTATTAGAACCCAGTCTAATGAACATATTCCTTCACTAGCTTGAGTAATCACCTATGTAAAAAAACACAGGCCCTGAGGATCACAAAATAAGTGGCAAAAGAGTAACATGCTGCTGCTGGATAGCATGTTAGGCACCAAGGGCATAGTGTATGAAGAACAATGGCATCAAGCTTTTGTATGAGATTTACCAGCAAGTGACTTTTATGTGATGATTGTCCAGGTGAAGCATTATGCAGCTTACTTGAGGGAAATGGAAATCATCAAGGATTGGTCAGAAGGAGGGGAACTCCAGGGTTGTAGAGGTCACATGTGCAACCAGGCCCTAGAGTTCCGCCACCGTGGAGGGCCACAACACGGGCGCTGCAGATAATGTTCCACCAGTGCAACCATCCTGGCTTCTGGGACAAATTCAACTAAATGGAATTCTGTCCCGGGATAGAGCCATGCAAATTCCGGGGGTTTCATGGGGGCACTGCTCTTAGACAGTGCTCCCGAGTAGTTAGGATTCCTGTGCTGATGCAGTGCCTGCCTGTGCTCTGTCTTTCTCCCTTCTTCCGGCTACTCCCCCGCCTCTCCCCCCACACAGTAGGAGGAATATGGCTAGAGCAGTAGAGGTGAGCTACTTCACCTCCCAGCTCCACCCCCAAACTCTGTCTCCCACACTTGACTTCCTGGCTTGCAGTGGATCCCAGTCCTGCTGGTAAAGCAATTAGATCACAAGTCAACACCCCCCCTTACAGACCCCCCATTAGATCAGAGTCACCTAGTATCAGCATCCCCCCTCTCCTTAGAACCCTCAATTACATCAGAGTCACCTTATATCAGCCTCCCCTCATATTGACCTCCTATTATATCAGAGTCACCTCATGTCAACACCCCCTTTAGAACACCCCCTCTTAGAGACTCATCCATTAAATTAGAGACCCCTTTTATCAGTACCCCCCTTAGTGACCAAAGGTTGGTCGCTAAGGGGGGTGCTGATATAAGGGGTCTCTGATCTAAAAAAAAAAATGAAAAACTCAATATAGGGAAAAACACCTATAAAATGTAATAATAATTGTGAATGATGGTGGAAGCCCCCAAGGGTAATTCAAGTATTAATAAACTGCTTTTTAGAACATGTATACTGTGCAATCTTGATAGACATAATACTATATGAATAGTGGTGGAAACCTCTGATTCATTTCAAAATGTGTTGTGCTAATATCCCACTTATAAAGTCCTTTTGAGTTGGATATTAGCAAAACACATTTTAGAATGGATTGGAGATTTCCACCACTATTCATATAGTATTATGTGTATCATATATCACTAACTGTAAGGGGACTCTGATCTAATGGGGGTCTCTATTAGGAGGGGGCTGTATTAACCCCATATGATTAGAAATGTTATTTACTCACAAATTAAATGCATGGTTTATGCTACAAAAAAAAATTGCTGAGCTGTCAGAAACCATGAAATCAGACCGAGACAGAAGTACAGTTAAATCACACTTGTTTAATAATAAAACTAAAAATAACAAACGTAGTCAAAACATAGCCAAAATTCAGTAACCGGAAAGGATAGTCAGCCAAGCCAGAAGTCAGGGGTCAAAGTAGTGGAACAGCAAGCAAGATCCGGAGCCAGAAGGTATGTCAGCAAAGCTAGTCTTTATACAGGAACGCAGAAGATGTTTTTTGTGATGTTGACCAAGGCGAAGGCAGAGCTCCTCTGGACTGGACGGCTTAAGTAGGCAGGACTAAGAAGCAGGATATCAACAACAGCTGAGTAACTGTGGAGAGAGATGGGAGCTGGCAATTAGCCAACAGCTGAGCCGCCAGCTCAGAGAAGGAAGGGCTGAGCCCAGTCCTGACAGTACCCCCTCCTCAACGATCCCTCCCCCTCGGAGGACCACCAGGCTTGGGAGAAAACATCTATGGAAATCACGGAGGAGGACAGGGGCATGTACGTCCGAGGATGAGACCCAACAGCATTCCTCCGGACCGTACCCTTTCCAATGCACCAGGTACTGTATGCGCCCACGGAACCTACAGGAGTCAACAATGGACTGTACTTCATACTCCTCACGGTTCTCAACCTGTACAGGTTGAGGACGTGGCACCGAGGTGGTAAGGCGGTTGCAGACCAAAGGTTTAATAAGGAGACATGAAATACATTCGAAATACGCATATTAGAAGGAAGGTCTAATGCGTAAGCCACTGGGTTAATCCTGCGAAGAATACGGAAAGGCCCAATAAACCGAGGTGCGAAGGAGGGACCACAAAGTCGGAGATTGCGAGATGACAGCCAGACCCTGTCCCCAACCTGGTAGGAAGTAGGGATGAGCTTTATGTTCGGGTTGAGCATGAGTTCGACTCGGACATCGATCGTTCATCGAAATACGAACATTATGGGGCATTCGCACCAAATTCCAGCGGAGCGTCACGCCCCATAATGCACTGCGACATCGCAGTGCATTGCTGTCTGATGATTGGCCAAGCATGCACTATGATCCGCATGCTTTGGCCAATCACAGCGCCGTCAGCAAAGAGGGGTTAAGTCCACGTCCCACACTATATAAGGCCACCTGCACGTCGGCCCTGTGTAGTGTGTTGCTGGCGTTTACCAAGAGAGCGTGTCATTCATTTATATTGACCAGGCAGGCGATTCAGTTAGCTGCAGTGTATTTAGTATATATATATATATATATATATATATATATATATATATATATATATATATATATATATATATACACAGTCAGTCTCATATATATATATATATATATATATATATATATCCACTGCATACAGTTTAGCTATATCTCACTGCAGGACGTTCCTGGTGTACTGTTTCTAATATACTTCTGGCAGGCAGGTGATTCAGTGAGCTGCAGCGCATAAAATATATATATATACATATATATATATATATATATATATACATATATATATATATATATATATATATATATATACATATATATATATATATATATATATATATATATATATATATATATATATATATATATATATATATATATATATATATATATATATATATATATATATACATACATATATATATATATATATATATATATATATATATATATAGTCTCCTACATATATATCCACTGCATTCTAGTCTAGCCAAGCCTATATCTGACTGCAGGCCATTCCTGGTGTACGTTTTCAAATATACTTTCAGGCAGGCAAGTGATTCAGTGATCTGCAGTGCATAAAATATATATAGTCTCCTACATATATATCCACTGCATTCTAGTCTAGCCAAGCCTATATCTGACTGCAGTCATTCCTGGTGTACGTTTTCAAATACACTTTCAGGCAGGCAGGCAGGTAATTCAGTGATCTGCAGTGCATTAACTATATATACAGTCTCCTACATATATATATCCACTGCATTCTGGTCTAGCCAAGCCTATATCTGACTGCAGGCCATTCCTGGTGTACTTTTTCTACTAAACTTCAAGTGGTGTTTTGCTAATAAAATTTTATAGCATGTCTAGAAGGCCACCAAGGAGAGGCAGATGCTCACAGGCCACTAAAAGAGGGCAAGCAGGCTCTGTGTCTAGAGCCAACAGTGCTGGTCATGGACACGGTGCATCCTCAGCACGTGGCCGTGGGGCACGCTTGTCCATTTTTTTTGGCAGCTGGCCGTGTTGATCCACAACATGCAGAAGAGTTGGTAGAGTGGATAACTAAGCCGTCCTCATCCTCTGTCACCCAGGCTCAGAGTAGTTTGCCTGCCAATGCAGCTGCCAAAGCAGCCTATTCCATCGGCTCAATGTCATCAGTCACTCCTTCCCTAGCCCCACCATCATGCACGGAGGAGTCTCCCGAACTGTTCGACCACAGTGTCGGTACATGCTGCAGGAGGATCTGCAGCATTTTGAAGGCTCCGATGATGGTACCCAGGTTGAGGAAGGCAGTAACGTGAGCCCAGAGACAGGGGGTGCCCAAGAAGGACAAGAAACTGGCTGTCATGTTCCCCCAGCTGCAGCATACTGCCAGGTTTGCTCCAGTGATGAGGAGGGAGGGGATGATGAGGTCACTGAGTCTACGTGAGCGCCTGATAGAAGAGAGGAGGAGGAGGAGGCACATCTGCAAAGAGGCAGGATGCCCTCCAGGGGCCAGCTTAAGGGCAGCCACCCGACTGCATCACACCGCAGAGCTCCTCATGTGCAGGGCGCTGCTGACTCCGCTCGTATTTTGAAAAGTTCTTTGATGTGGGTCTTTTTTGATACGTGTGCAGCAGATCGCACCGTTGCTGTTTGCAACATTTGTCTAAAGTGTATCAAGTGTGGCCAAAACAGCAACCGCTTGGGCACCACATGCTTGACCAGACATATGTCGACCTCCCATGCAGTCCGTTGGCAACAGTACTTAAAAGACCCACACCAAAGAACAAGGCGAACCTGCACTGAGAGGAATGAAGGTCTAGAATTAAGTGTACCAAGTACTTGCGGGCAATCTGCTATTACTACACCAACATCCAATTGTAGCAGGCAAATTTCCCTACCCGAGTTGCTAAACCATCGAAAGAAATTTGGTCCCAGCCATCCACATGCTCAGCGGCTGAATGCTAGCTTGCCTAAATTGCTAGCACTCCAACTGCTGCCCTTTCAGCTGGTAGACTCTGCTCACTTTCGTGAATTTGTGTAATGTGCGGTACCTCAGTGGCAGGTTCCCAAATGCCATTTCTTTTCACGGAAGGCCATTCCGGCTCTCTACCGGAATGTGGAAGGCAATGTCTTGGCCTCGTTGGAAAGGGCGGTCAGCGGTAAGGTGCATATTACTGCTATCTCATGGTCCAGCAGGCATGGACAGGAATGTTACCTTTCTTTCACGGCGCACTGGGTAACTCTGCTGGCAGCTGGGAAGGATGCAGGACAGGGTGCAGTATTGTTGTAGCTTGTTCCGCCACCACGCCTCCAAAAATTCTAGTAGTGGTGATTCTGCCACCCCTCTCGCCTCCCCCCCCTCCTCTTCTTCTTCCTCTATGGCCTCTTCCTCTGCAGATTTTGTCCTCAGAACCAGCGGTGCTCCATAGGCATTCAAGGGGCTACGCAAGCACTCAGGCAAAAAGATGCCATGCAGTGCTTGAGTTGGTCTGCTTAGGGGACAGGAGCCACACTGGGGCAGAGATTCTGTCGGCTCTGCAGGAGCAGACTCAGAGGTGGTTGACGCCACGCCAGCTTTAGCCAGGAATGGTGGTTTGCGACAATGGCACCAACCTCCTCTCCGCCCCCTGACAGGGACACTTGACCCATGTTCCCTGCTTGGCTCATGTCCTAAATTTGGTGGTGCAGTGGTTCTTGTGCAGGTACCCAGGCTTACAGGATCTCCTGAGGTGGGCCAGGAAAGTCTATGGCATTTCCGCCGGTCATATAATGCCAATGCTCGGCTGGCCGACCTTCAAAAGGAATGCAACCTGCCCAAGAACCGCCTCATTTGTGACATGCCCACCCGGTGGAACTCAATGTTGGCAATGCTGCAGCGGCTGCACACGCAACAAAGGGCCATCAATGAGTACCTGTCTGAGTATGGCACCAGGACAGGGTCAGGGGAGCTTGGCTTTTTTTCGCCACACCAGTGGCTACTGATCAAGGATGCATGCACCATCCTGTCACCATTTGAGGAGGCCACAAGGATGGTGACAGTGCATGCATCAGTGATACTGTCCCTTTTGTCTTCCTGTTGGACCACACGCTTCATGGAATAATGGACAGGGCACTTGAGGCAGAACAGAGGGAGGAAGAAGAGGACTTTCTTACCTCTCAAGGCCCCTTTTATCCAGACAGTATTCCTGCGTGCCCGCCGATCACACAGGAAGAGGAGGAGGATGAGGATTGTGTCAGCATGGAGGTGGAGCCTAGCACTCAGCATCAGCAGCAGTCTTCAAGAGATCGTTTTCAGTCCCCCAAAACCCATGGACTTGTACGTGGCTGGGAGGAGATGGCTGTGGATCATGTTGTCCTTAGTGACCCAGAGGACTCTGGACCGAATGCCTCAGCAAACCTTCGCTGCATGGCCTCCCTGATCCTGCAAAGCCTGCGAAAGTACCCTTGGATTCGTGGTATCAAGGAGAGGGATCATTACTGGCTGGCAACCCTTCTTGATCCACGTTACAAGGGTAAGGTTGAGGATGAAACATCTTCGGGAGGCCTTGCAGAAAGGTTTGTGCAATGCATTTCCAGAGCCTGGGAGGTTACAATTTCCTGGTCCTCCTGGTTGCTGAAGCTTCGGTCAGTCACAGAAGGAGCAGTGGAGAAGGTGGCCGTCTGATCGATGCGTTCAGACAATTCTTTAGTCTGCAGCCCCAAAGTCTGATCAGTTCCAGCAACCATCGCCAGCGTCTGATTTACTTGGAGCAGGAATACCTAGGGGCAAGATCAGACTCGGAGACCTTTCCAACCGAAAATCCACTGAGTAACTGGGTCTTGAGGATGGATCACTGGCCAGAGCTTGCACAGTATGCAATTGAGCTACTGGCCTGTCCTGCATCCAGCGTTCTTTCTGAATGCACATTCAGTGCTGCTGGAGGCTTTGTAACCGATCACAGAGTGCGACTGTCCACAGACTCAGTTGATCGGCTCGCCTTCATAAAAATGAATCAGTCTTGGATCACCAGCTACCAAGCACCTGATGCTGATGTAACCGATTAATTTTTCTATGAATGTGAGATGCCTTGAAGACTGCCTATGCTGAGTGACTATCCTGTTATGCTGAGTGACAATCCTATTCCTCCTCAGTGTTCATGTTGATAGCTTCTAAGACCATTTTTGTGCCCCTGTTTGACAGGGGCGTATAATTATAATTTTTGCTGTAATATTTTGCAGCAGGGCTTGTTCTTGGGCTCAGCTAGAGTATCTGTAAGGGGTTGCAGTGTTGTGGCACCACCACCAGTGCCTAGAGCCCAATTTTTCTGCCCCTCTTTAACAGGGCCGTGTAATTACAATTTTTGCTGTAATATTTCGCAGCAGGGCTCATTCTTGCGCTCAGCTAGAGTATCTGTGAGAGTTGCAGTGTTGTGGCAACACCACCAGTGCCTAAGGCCCAATTTTTCTGCCCCTGTTTAACAGGGGCTTGTAATTACAATGTTTGCTGTAATGTTTCGCAGCAGGGCTCATTCTTGCGCTCAACTAGAGTATCTGTGAGGGGTTGCAGTGTTGTGGCACCACCACCAGTGCCTAAGGCCCAATTTTTCTGCCCCTGTTTAACAGGGGCATGTAAGTACAATTTTTGCTGTAATATTTCGTAGCAAGGCTCGTTCTTGCGCTTAACTAGAGTATCTGTGAGGGGTTGCAGTATTGTGGCACCACCACCAGTGTCTAAGGCCCAATTTTTTCTGCCCCCGTTTAACAGGGGGGTGTAATTGCAATTTTTGCTGTAATATTTCACAGCAGGGCTTGTTCCTGCACTCAACTAGAGTATCTGTGAGGGGTTACAGTGTTGTGGCACCATCACCACTGCCTAAGGCCCAATTTTTCTGCCCCTGTTTAACAGGCCATGTTTAACAGGGGCATGTAATTACAATATTTGATCTAATATTTCACAGCAGGGCCCGTTCCTGCGCTTAACAAGATTATCTGTGAGGTTTTACAGTGTTGTGCCAAAGCCTAAGGCCCAATTTTTCTGCCCCTGTTTAACAGGGGCATGTAATTACAATATTTGCTCCAATATTTCACAGCAGGGCTCGTTCCTGTACTCAAAAACAGAATCTGTGGAGGGTTACAGTGTTGTGGCACCACAACCATTGCCTAAGACTCAATTTTTCTGCCCCTGTTTAACAGGGGCATGTAATTACAATTTTTGATCTAATATTTCACAGCAGCTCTGTTCCTGCGCCCACCAAGAGTAACTGTGAGGGCTTACAGTTTTGTGACACCACTACCACACCACCAAAGGCCCAATTTTTCTGCCCCTGTTCAACAGGGACATGTAATTACAATTCTTGATATAATATTCCAGCACCCACCAAGAGTAACTGTGAGGCTTACAGTGTTCTGGTATCACCAACACCTAAGGCCCAATTTTCTGCGGCGTATATAGGGCAGGCCATATATTATATACAGGCGGTCCCCTACTTTCAAACATCCGACTTACAAATGACTCCTACTTACAAACGGAGGGAGACAACAGGAAGTGAGAGGAAATCTACCCCTAGGAAGGGAAACATTTCTCCTGTAAGTGTTAATATGGGAAAAAGGTGTCTCCACTGATGCTTTATCACCAATCCTAGTTTCCCTAATAGCCCACAATTTTCAAAATCCAATTGTCATTGGGTCAGAAAGTCAGGTGAAATCTTCTGAACAGGGGTACAGAGAGCAAAACAAAAATTACAGGGGTGATAACCCTTCCCTATGTTATCCAAAAAGCTTAAAAATAGATTTTTTGGCTGGAGCTACACTTACAAAATGTACCTGTTCCAAATTACAAACAGATTCAACTTAAAAACACACCTACAGTCCCTGTCTTGTTTGGATCGCCTGTATACTACTGTTCAGAGTATATAGGGCCTGGGGGCCCCACGCCTTTTATTTTTTTAATTTGGGTGCGGGGTTCCCCTTAATATCCATACAAGACCCAAAAGCCTGGTAATGGGCTGGGGGGGGTACCCATGCCATTTTCCTCAATAATTTTCATCCATATTGCTGGGAGCCGACATTACATTACAGCGGCAAGCAGTTTTAAGTGACCTTTATTCCTTTAGAAATGTAATTTTGTACAGGGACTGTTCTAAACACAGGAAACACGCGCCACTTTACATGCATACTATAGTCACCCCCCAGGTACGATATTTAAAGGAATATTTCACTTTTATTTTTTCACTTTAAGCATTATTAAAATCACTGCTCCCGAAAAAAGGCCATTTTTAAAAACTTTTTTTTGCATTGATACATGTCGCCTGGGGCAGGACCCGGGTCCCCAAACACTTTTTAGGACAATACCTTGCATATTAGCCTTTAAAATTCACACTTTTGAGTTTTCACATTCGGGTTCCATAGACTTCAACGGTGTTTGCGCGAACTTTCCGTCCGTTCGCATGTTCTGCCGCAAACCGAACAGGGGGGTGTTCGGCTCATCCCAAGTAGGAAGGCACAGGCAGGCGTCTGTGATCAGCATGGAGTCTGTACCCATCATTTGCATGTCGAAAAAGCCTCCTGGACTTGTGCCCAAGTGAAACGAAGACCAAGGAGATGCTCCTCTAACGCAGGAATACTCTGCGGAACAAATGAGTCAGGCAACATGGAAACCATAATTCGCCATGAACAGGGACAATCGGGAAGCAGAATTCAAGGCACTGTTGTAAACAAACTCTGCCCACAGTAATAGGTATGACCAGTTATGATGGTCAGAAATATAGCAACGTAGAATTGCTCCAAGGACTGATTGGCTCATTCTGCTGCCCCATTAGACTGAGGGTGATACGCAGAGGAAAAATCAAGCTGAATTCCCAACTGTGCACAAAAGGCTCACCAGAACCAGGACACAAACTGACTACCCCTGTCCGAGAACCAGGACACAAACTGACTACCCCTGTCCGAGAACCGGGACACAAACTGACTACCCCTGTCTGAGACAATCACCTTGGGTAGCCCATGTAAGCGAAAGATCTCCCGAGCAAAAATGGAAGCCAGTTCCTTAGAAGTGGGCATCTTCTTAAACGGAATACAATGACACATCTTTGAGAACCGGTCAGCCACCATAAGGATAACTGTGTTGCCCTGGGAGTTGGGTAACTCCACAATAAAATCCATAGACAGGTGGGTCCAGGGCCTCTCACCATTGGGTATGGGTTGTAAGTGGCTTACTGGAAGGTGTCATGGAGTCTTACTCTGAGCACACACAGAACGGGCAGCTACGAAATCAGTTACATCAGCACATAGACTAGGCCACCAGAATTGTTGGAAAATGGCCCAAATGAGTTGATTCTTCCCAGGGTGGCCAGCTGCCTTGGGAGAATGGTAAGTCTGGAGCACGGCAGTACTGAGACTCTCTGGGACAAAGCAGCGGTCACAAGGTTTCTCAGGAGGAGCATGGACCTGAGCAGCAAGAATTTTGTCACCCAAAGGGGAAGTGAGACTGGTGCAAACCATAGCCAGAATACGATCACGAGGAATCACAGGAACCGGAACCGACTCTAACTTGGAAGTGAGGGAAAATTGTCGTGACAAGGCATCAGCCCTTACATTCTTAGTACCGGGTAAGAATGAGACAATGTAGGGCGTGGCCTGGACGGAGACCGTGATGGCAGCATAAGCCAAGAGCTCCTGCGATCCGGGGACAGATCTTAGCTTGAAGGGGAGCCCACACCTCGACATTAGCATGAGCAGAACCACCTGGAGCTCCTCAACTTCTCGTACCACAATGGACTCAGGTACGCAACTCAATAGGAACATTCCTGACATCTTCCGTACCCAAAAACTGTCCACACACGCGGTCTCGCAGGCCCAGGCGCCAGCCACTCCTCTTGAACTGCCCGACATGCAGACCATGGGTACTCTTACTCCTACAACTGACACCGGGCGAACACACATGCTCAATCTGTTCGACTTGAAAAAAGTAGCGTCAGATATTAAAAGCATGGTGACAGCTGCTATTGCTGACCTGAAATCGGATATGCAGGCGATTGCACACCGCATTGACACGGTAGAACAAACAACCCTGACTCACGCAGCGGCCATTCGCCAGGTTCAATCTGCCTATGATTCACAACTCTCTCAAATGTTTGACCTCCACAGGCATGTGGAGGACCTCGATAACCGTGGTCGCCGGCACAACATAAGAGTAAGAGGGATCCCTGAAAGTGTCGATCCAAACTCAGTACAGCAAACATTATGTGCATTATTCAATGATTTAATAGGAAGACCTGCAGACTCACCTATTGATATGGAAAGGGCCCACCGTGCTCTACGCCCCCAACCCAGGGAAAACGAACCACCTAGAGATATTGTGTGTTGTCTGGTGAACTTTCCCCTTAAGGAGGAAATCCTGCGGAAAGCCAGGGAAAGAGGTCGAATAATTTTTAATGGGGCTGATATAAAACTATTCCAGGACTTGTCACAGATTACGCTACAAAACAGACCTAAGACCTTTATTGGATGCACTACGCACTAGGAACATTCAATATCGCTGGAAATTCCCCTTTGCCTTATCTGCGTCCACCAGGGGTCGCTCTGCTATTCTTCACACACCAGATGACCTGAAGAATTTCTGCGACCAGCTCGATCTCCCACGGATCGAACTTCCAGAATGGTATGACCTCTTCTTCCCCTCGGAACCATGGCATCCGGTTTCCCTTAATCCATTTCCGAAAGCACCACGCCAGAGATCACGTAGACGCAAGGCAGGATCGGCATCTCCGAAAGCACACTCATCCCGTCGTGATCTCTACCAACGAAGTCCCGCGCGTGCACCGCCGTCTCCCCCGGGACGCGACCCTCTGGAGGATTGACTGTACCCACTCAGCCATGTCGTAACATCAGTGAGTTATTGAATTTACCCCCGATGCACACCGTCCCCCCATTTTGTGCTGTGTACTATGCTACATACCAGGAGTGCAAACACTTGACATTCTCTGGCACCTTTCACCTTCACCTGATTCGTTCCTCCCCAGCTTCACCTGTCTGTTACACGCAGTGACTCCCTCATATCTCACAAGCCCAACAGGCCTACATCTGGAAAATAGCACTCAGGAATCGAAGTACCAGATCCACAACTATCTCTATCTTTTTTTTTTTTTTTTGTTTTGTTTGTGTTTATCCTACCATATTTTATAGGGCTTTAAGTACCCTCTTCGAGGGTCTAGGAATAGCAGATCTTGCCTATTTTTTCCACAATGGCCCATACTCCAAAATCTCTCTGCCTTAATATTTTAAAGAGCAAAATATGATCTGCATTTCTTCTTTCACTGTAAGATATTGCCATGTACTTTTCCCTCACTCATTATTGTAGGTAATGCATGTACGCTATTAGTGGTCAGAAACAATGCATAAAGAATGATATTCTTATTGAAAACGAGTATATGTATTTAGCGAAGGCAGACTTCCTGCTGTGCTGACCATCAGGGACGTAGTTCTTGCCCGACCCAAGGTGTCCCTTCCGGGGGATCCACCCTCTTACTTTAATTCTAATCACCTCCTGCACAACCTGCCCATAAGGGGGGAGGGAGAGATCCCATTAACCCAGACGTCCCTGGTCTTCGGTAAGCAAACCACTTATCTCAGGAGTTAGAACACATACAATGTACCTTATCAGATTGCTGAGGCTCCCGAGGGGGGCATTAAACAAGCAATAGTCTTGCAAACACATTATTGCATATTAGGACCCTTCAGTCTAAATGTTGATAATTCTCTTACCCTCCCTCCCCCCCTCCTTCCCTTCCCCCCTCCTTCCCTTCCCCCCTCTCTCCCTTTCCCCCTCCTTCCTGACCTCCCCATCCCTCCTTCCCCTCTCCCTCCCTGTTCCTCTCAGTATCTCTCCTCATGGGATTTGCCATTTTAGTTTTTCTCTCAAGATGGTGACTAGCTTTCCGTTTAGCAGGAAATGTTTAAGTTAGATAACTCTCCCACAGTGTGCATTGGGAATGTTTTTGTTTGTATTCTTGTTTTTGTTTTGGGGGTTTATACTGTTATTTTCTCCCCCTTATTTGACACGCTTATTACATGGCTGAAATATTAAGGTATACAGTCCATAGGCTATACCTCCTTTTATGTTTATGTTTTTCTAAAAAATGCTAATTGTTCCTATTTTTGGGATCCTTTACTATGATCCCGGTGGTCCTATAGTATAGTAAAATGTTAAGTGGGCTCCCCACAGAACCACAGTTTACATTTCTTCCCCTAAGCAGATTAGCGGGTCTGTTCCCCGGCCCGCACCCGACCTAAGGTCCCCGTCTCTTTTCACTCCCCCACACAGCGAGTCCCTAAGGACACCAGCTGATACTCCAGGACTCTTTTCCCCTAGGTGAGGCAGATTTTCTAGCCACACCTCTGGTGTGTTTTTTGTTCGGTTCTTTTCTTCTCTCTTACCCTTCCCTGTACTACCGTCTCCTTCCTCCCTCTCTTTCTCTCTTCCCCATCTCCTATTCCCATTCTTCCTTCCTTTCCACTCCTATACCCCAGACTCACTCCCGCTTTATTACTCCCCCACCCCCCTTTCCCTTTTTTTTTTTTCTTTTCTCTCCTTCTTCTTTTCTTCCTCTCCACTAATTCTCTTTCTCTTCTGCTCTGCCCCTAGGCTCCGGGGCTTGACTGGGTCCACTCCCGCCCCCTCCTTGACGGCCCTCACACATTATCTACTACTCCTTACCACATTATACTTTGATAGGGCTTGATCTCCAAGCGCAAACAGAGCGCAACCATGCAATCGAAACCATTAACCGAACTGTCTTTGACGCTAAAATGTATATCCCTAAATGTAAAAGGTCTTAACCTTCCTGAGAAACGCTCCCAGGTCTTGACATCACTTTCTAAACACAAAGCTCATTTTATTTTTTTACAAGAGACCCACTTCCGCTCCGACACAATACCTAAACTCGCCAACCACATATATCGATCGGCCCACCATGCCACCAACCCAGATGCCAAAACGAAAGGCGTCTCAATATTAATCTCCAAACATGCAAACTTTCTTCTTTCAGATTCATTGATTGACCCGGCAGGCAGATATATCTTCCTTAAAGGGAAGTACGCAAACAAACCAATAACATTGGCAAACGTTTACTGCCCCAATGAACACCAAGTTTCCTTCCTAAGAGATATCTGTGATCGTCTGGCGTCCTTCCAGGAGGGCCTAGTTCTCCTTGGAGGAGATTTTAACGTTCCCCTGAACCCACTATTAGATTCTTCCTCAGGCTCATCTGCCCTACCATACAGAGCTCTACGTCAGATCAAAACCCAATTACAACACCTGACCCTTCACGATACATGGCGCACATTATCACCTACAGTAAAAGATTACACATTTTTCTCTGCACCGCATCAAAAGTATTCTAGAATCGATTACTTTTTCCTATCCCAATCGGACCTTCCATTTTTAAAACAATCTACGATAGAACCGATGTTCCTATCAGACCATCACCCCATTACGGTTACACTGTCCTTCCCCGAAACTCAACCACGAACTAAAACGTGGCGCTTTAACCCTTCACTGCTCGGGGATTCGGTTTCCCTAGACCGCATACGCACAAGCATCCTCAACTATTTCACTGAGAATTTGTCACCTGAAATCTCTCCTATCTCCCTTTGGGAGGCTCACAAGTGTGTGGTCCAGGGAGAGCTGATTGCTCTGGCAGCTAAAGCCAAAAAATTAAACCAAGAACTTGTTAATTCTCTCATCGAAACAATTAGATCCCTAGAAAGAACTCACAAACGAACGCAGGCAGTTGCTACTTTACAGGAGCTATCTCACGCACGCGCTCTTCTTAAAATA
Source organism: Aquarana catesbeiana (assembly GCF_042186555.1). Classification (NCBI taxonomy): domain Eukaryota; kingdom Metazoa; phylum Chordata; class Amphibia; order Anura; family Ranidae; genus Aquarana; species Aquarana catesbeiana. Next base: position 392,162,810 of record NC_133328.1, read on the forward strand.
GAATTAGACAAACGCTCTGGCAGGCGTTACATCCTTGGCCAGAAGATCTTTTATGAGCAAGGGAACAAATGCGGCCGTTTGCTGGCACGCTCGGTCCAATCTGCTAAAACCTCTACCAGAATACACCACATACGCAATTCCAAGGGAGATCTTCTGATCAGGAATGACGAAATCGCTAGGGAATTTGAGACTTTTTATTCAAAATTATACAACCTCCGTCCTGAACAACCGTCTCAAAACGCCCAGAAAGCCCGCTCTGAACTCATTAAATCTTTCCTCTCCAGATATAGCCCCAAGCCAATATCTCTCCAACTTAAGCTAGAACTTGACAAACTCATATCTTTAACTGAAATAGAAGTGGCAACTAAACAAATGAAGCTTGGCAAAAGTCCTGGCCCCGATGGTTACTCTCTCCAATACTATAAAACATTTGCGGACATTCTCTTCCCTACACTCCAGACCACATTCAATGCCTTAGCTGATGCCCAATTTGACCCTTCTAGAATGTTAGTGGCCCACATCTCTGTCATACCCAAAGAGGGCAAAGACCCATCATCAGTCGCGAACTACAGGCCAATATCCCTACTAAACGTGGACATCAAATTGTACGCAAAAATTCTTGCTAATAGACTACTCCCCTTAATACCAAATCTTGTATCTCTTGACCAGGTAGGGTTCGTCCCGGGTAGAGAAGCTCGAGATAATGTAATCCGCACATTAAACTTACACCACTGGATATCTTCCACTAAAACCCAGGGATTTCTCCTTTCCCTTGACGCCGAGAAGGCGTTTGACAGGGTGGCCTGGGACTACATGCGTGAAACTCTTTCAGCGATTGGAATTGGAGATCGTTTGCTTTCCTCCATTATGGCACTGTATTCTGGTCCTTCTGCTGCAGTTGGAGTTAACGGCCTCCTGTCAGACGCCTTCCCTGTCAGGAATGGCACACGCCAGGGCTGCCCTCTATCACCACTTCTTTATATTCTCACCTTAGAACCCTTCCTCAATAAACTAAGAAACAACCCTGATATTCAAGGCATTGTGGTAAAAGGGAGAGAGTACAAGGTAGCGGCATTTGCCGATGACATTTTGCTCTCATTACAAGCACCCCGTGTCTCGCTGCCAAACCTTCTACATGAGATTGACCTTTTTGGCAAAATATCCAACTTAAAAATCAATCACACTAAATCACAGGCCCTGAATATCTCTCTTTCCCCCCAAGAAGTGACTAGCTGTCAAGAATCCTTTTCGTTTCAATGGCATAAAAACGCCCTCACCTACCTAGGGATACAGATCCCACCCCACTTATCAAACCTATACGTATTGAATTTTCAGGTAGCCCTTCTTAAAGCCCAAAATTTTTTTAAAGAATGGAAGACGTTAAATGTTTCCTGGTTTGGGCGAGCAGCCCTGATCAAAATGCTTATCCTACCGCGCCTACTATATCTAATGCAAGCAATACCAATAGCTCTGCCAACTAACTTTTTTTCAACATACCAAAAAATTTGCTCGGCATTTTTATGGAGAGACTCTCCCCCCCGCATTAGATACTCTAGACTCACCTTATCTAAATCCAGGGGTGGAATAGGATTGCCGGATCTGGGCAAATATTATAGCGCATGCCACCTTACGAGGATAGCGGATTGGAATATCCACACCCTCAAGAAATCCTGGATTGCCCTGGAAAATGCCGTATCACATCTTTCCTTACACTTACTCCCGTGGTTACCCCCTAAGCATTGGTCACAATCAATAACGACACATCCACTAATCTACCCGTCTCTATTAGCATTTAGAAAGGCCTCAATCAAGGGAAATTTAGCCTCAATTCCAGGTCCCTTAACTACGTTAAGAGGAAACCCTGCTTTCTCCCCGGGTTCCCACATCAACTTCCTGCAGAAAGAATGGCCACACGAAGATGTCCTAGTCACGCATTTCTATCATGATGGGAAAATAATTTCCCTAGAAAAACTCATAGAAACGTCCAAAACGTCAGCATTTTCCTTCTGGACCTATAGACAAATCAGACACTTCCTGGAAACTCACATCAATCAAACTCATGGGATTAAGCAGCTCACTCAGTTTGAAACCTTGTGTCATCGCAAAATCCCACAAAGACACCTCATCTCTCTTTTGTACACTTTGCTTAATGAACCCTTGACACCTAGCATTTCACCCTCACAGATTTCATGGAATAGGGACCTATCGACACCCTTAACAAATGAGGAATGGGATAAGGTCCATGAATACATACACAAGGGCTCATTGAATGTTACTACTCAAGAGAACGGGTATAAGATAGCTACCAGGTGGTATAGAACCCCCTCAAGACTCCACAAATTTACGCCCTCTATTCCCAACACCTGCTGGCGATGCGGAGTGGAAGTGGGTACTATGCTCCATGTATGGTGGGACTGCACAATCCTCCAACCCTTCTGGAAGGAGGTTCATAATTTAATAGCACAAATTACCACATTTACTCTCGATTTTACCCCAGCCCAATTTCTTTTACACCATACATCTTTACCCAAACAAAGTTACTTCAAATCTTTAGCGATGCATTTAGTTAATGCTGCTAGACTGTGCGTCCCAAAACATTGGCAATCGACTTCCGTTCCATCAATCGGTGAATGGTTTGCAAGAATTTCCAAAACAAAAGATATGGAAGAGCTCATTCATGTTTCTCAGGATAGGGTTCAGAAGTTCACGGTTATATGGTCCTGTTGGATACATTTCACGACCACCGAGAGATATCGCCAGTATCTCCCAAAGGTCTCCCTACAAACATAGTTACTTCCAACCAGGAGGGCTGTTCCTGCCTTTGCCTTCCCCTCTGGCCCTGGGGGGGGGACGGGCTCGGTTGCACCCCGGAGCCATTCTCTTCTGCTTCCATCAGTCTCACCGCCCACCTACTACCCTCTTTACTCCCCTTTCACTTTTACATACACCTTACTCCTTACATTCTCCCTCTTCCTTTTCTTCCTTATCTCTTTCTACTCTCATCGACCCATATTTCACTCTGGACTTCCATATCCATCTTCCTGATTGTCTATCCATTTTCCCTCTCCATCACCTCTTCCTTATTATACCCTTTCTCATTTGCCCCCCTTTTTCTCTTCCTTTTGAGTATTATATCCCCCCTCTCTTTTTCTCCTTCCCCTTTCCCCCCCTTCTTCCCTTCTTTCCTCTTTTCTTCTCGCTTTCTCTCTGCCTTCTCTTTTCATCCATCCTTTTCTTTTTTTTTTTTTTTTTTCTTTCTCTTTCTCCTTTTTTTTCTCTCTTCTTTTTTTTTTTTTAGATTATTCTACTTTCCTCTCCTCTGTCAGCAGCCCTTGTATAGTTGTCTCATTTTTTATATTCCAAGATGAGGGTCTCCATTGGTCGAATGTGAAACTTCAGGACACTTAGCACTTATGTCCGGGGGGGTCTCGACTCTCTTTGAACCCTAAACTGGGCCTGGTCTGGTGCTCAATTCCTCCCTTAATACTCACCGAAAGATGATGTGAGTGGGGGGAAATTTGTACTGTAATTAAGCACCCTGTCTTGAGGTTTCATGTTTTTGCTCCCAACATTATCTTGTATAACCCTCCCGACCAACCTCTTACTAGCATTGTTGTTGGAAGACTTATGATTACAACGTTAATTGTTCTTTAGGCCATATGACGATTGTACAAGACTGTATGTACTATTTCTGCTTGTGACATACTTATTCTATATAATAAAATCTTTATGGAAAAAAAAAAGAATGAGACAATGTAATTGAATCTTGACAAGAAAAGAGCCCATCGCGCCCTTCTGGGTGAGAGGCATTTAGCTTCAGACAAGAATGTGAGATTCTTATGGTCAGTAAGAATAAGAACCGGCTAAAATGATTGCCAACAGCTCTCTGTCACCAATCTCTTAATTGCATTCCGCAGGTGACAATTTCTTGGAAAAGTAGCCACAAGGATGCATAGTGCTCTCAGAGGTAGGACATTGAGACCGAAGGGCACCAACACCAGTCTCAGAAGCATCAACCTCAAGGATAAACGGTAACGTAGGATCTGGATGTGCCAACACAGGAGCAGAAACAAAGGCAGCCTTGAGACTCCCAAAGGCCTTAATGGACTCCGGAGACCAACTTTGTGGGTTACCATCCTTTCTGGTCATATCAGTCAGTCTCTTAGTTTCTGAAGCACACAACAGACATCTGTGTGGTGGCTCTCCAGGGAATTGGAAAATATGAGGATATCATCGAGATAAACCACCACACATACCTGCAACAAATCTCAGAGGACATTGTTAATAAATTCCTGGAAAACTGCAGAGGCATTACTAAGGCCAAAAGGCATTACGAGGTACTCATAATGGCCTGTTCTGCTATTAAACGCAGTTTTCCACTTGCCGCCCTCCTTAATCCTCATGAGATTGTATGCCGCTCTCAAATCAAGCTTCTTGAAAACCATTGCTCCCTTGAGGCGGTCAAATAACTCCATAATCAACAGAATCAGATAGGCATTCTTAATCGTGAAATGATTGAGACCCCTATAATCAATACAAGGTCTCAGTTCACCACTCTTCTTCTTCACAAAGAAGAAACCAGCACCAGCAGGAGATGAGGATTTGCGGATGAAACCTCGAGAAAGTGTGTCTGCAACATACTCCTCCATGGCCTAATCCTCCAAGACCAACAAAGGGTAAACCCGGCCATGAGGGGGTATGGCACCAGGTTGAAGGTCAATCGTGCAATCATACGGCTGGTGTGGAGGCAAACTACCGGCTTGACCTTTGTCAAAGACATCGCTAAAATTGCAGTACTCCTCTGGCAGGGAGGAGAGTGAAGAGGTGCACAGGACCTTGGCTACCTTCTGGAAGTATGTCTCACTGCATTGTGGTGACCAGGAGAGAACCATAGCATGGAGCCAATCAAAAGAGGGGCTGTGCCTCTGTAACCAAGGATAACAAATAACCATAGGAAACTTAGGTGAGGAAATAACTTGGAATTGGATTATGTCATGGCCAAGAACCCCTACGACCATGGACAACGGAACAATCTCATGAGTCACATGGGCAGGCTGTAGTGGTCTTCCGTCAAGAGCCTCAATGGCAAGTGGAGTGTCATGCAGCTGCAGCGGAATCGAGTGCTTCAATACAAAGGCAGCATCAATGAACAGACCTGCAGCCTCAGAGTCGATTAGAGCCTGTATCTCGATGGACAACTCAGCCCAAGAAAGAGTGACCGAAACCAGGGGCTTATCCTTCTGGATAAATGGGGATGAAACAATGCCACCTAAGGTCTGTCCGTGACAGGACCACAAGGTTTGGGCGTTCCCTGGATGGGTAGGACAAGACTTCAAAAAGTGACCTGCCTGGCCACAATAAAGGCACAATCTTTCCCTCCTCCTAAAGGTTCTCTCATCCGCAGAGAGACGCGTGAAACCCAAGTGCATGGGTTCACCTTCACTGCCCGACTCGGTACCAGGAGGCATGGGAGGTGAGGGAGGCATGGGAGGGACTGCAAAGCTCAGAGACAAATTACAGGAGGCTTCCGCAAGTGCTCCTTAAAAAAGAGTCTTTCCCTGACTCTGGAGTCAATGAGGATGGCAAACGTGATCAACTTCCCCTGCTCAGTGGGTATATCTCGGGCTGCTATCTCATCCTTGATGGTATCCGAGAGACCATGAGAAAAAGCAGCCACGAGGGCCTCATTGTTCCACGCAACCTCTGCTGCCAGAGCACGGAATTCAATGGCATAGTCGGCAACAGTTCTCGTACTGTTTGATGGACATGAGGCACTTGGCAGCAGAAGCGGAGCATGCGGGAAAGTCAAATACCCTTTTAAACAAAGCCGCAAACTCAGGGTAACTCAAGAAAACAGGTTTTTGCGTCTCCCATAAAAGGTTTGCCCAGGCCAAGGCTCTCTCAGAAAGCAAAGATATCATATAACCTACTTTGCTTCTGTCCGTAGGAAACACCTGGGGCAGCATCTCAAAGTATATCTCAACCTGGTTTAGAAACCCTCTGCATTGCACTGGATCATCCCCAAATTTCTGGGGAAGCAGAACCAGACATACCTCTTATAGAGGTAAAACTCAAAGCGGGTGCCTGCACAGAGACTGGAGCAGCAGCAGGGTTGGCTGGCAACATAGGTTGTATTGGGGTGGCCACAGTGGGAGATTCCAGGTGAGCCGTGCGACTTGGGAGCATTTGTAACGCCATGGCGAACTGATCCATGCGGTGATCCAGTTCATCCAATCTGGAAAAAATATTACCAACAAGTGGATTGACTGCATCTTCTGAATTCATAGCCTTTGCCTACTGTCAGAAACCATGAAATCAGACCGAGACAGAAGTACAGTTAAATCACACTTGTATAATAATAAAAGTAAAAAGAACAAACGTAGTCAAAACATAGCCAAAGTTCAGTAACGGGAAAGGATAGTCAGCCAAGACAGAAGTCAAGGATCAAAGTAGTGGAACAGCAAGGAAGATCTGGAGCCAGAAGGGATGTCAGCAAAGCCAGTCTTTATACAGGAACGCAGGAGATGTTTCTTGTGATGTTGACCAAGGCGAAGGCAGAGCTCCTCTGGACTGGACGGCTTAAGTAGGCAGGACTGACGAGCAGGATATCAACAACAGCTGAGTAACTGTGGAGAGAGGTGGGAGCGGGCAATTAGCCAACAGCTGAGTGGCCAGCTCAGAGAAGGAAGGGCTGAGCCCAGCCCTGACATGAGCTCTGCAAAAATGTTCAGCTTTGGCTTGAAGAAAACATGCCAACCCTAGCTCTGATGAAGCCAGGTGACCCCGCCACCTTATGACATTATTGACCGGGTCATGAAGGGTTGATGACATCACAATGGGCGGGGATTTTGGGAGGGACCCCATGCCGGTTTCTTTTTTTTCAATTTGGACCTCATGCTGATTTTTTTTTCTTTATTTTTCATTGACGCCATTCTTTTGTAAACCCGCTGACAGCTGATGAGTCAACGGTTGTTAAGGACATGGCGGGTGGCTTCCTGGCCCCACTCTATAACAACTAGCTATTCTTCACACGGAATTTGGATCGGTTAATACATTTTCAATAAATCCTTCAGAAAATTTGGAATTCGTTAAAAAACGAATAAACAAAATGAAACAAATGGAATTTTGCCAAAATGTGTTACTTTTGTTATTCATAAATCTGGATACATCCGAATCTCCGAATAACCAAATATTTCGATTCGGATTGAAATGAGTTGCATGTCTGCTCTAGGTCCCTAGTACCACTTTCTTTCCTCTACAGCAGTGGTTCTCAACCTTACTAATGCCGAGGCCCCTTGATAAAATTTCCCAAGTTGTGGGGAACCTAACAGTAAAATTATTTTCGTAGCGTCGGTTATCGGCACCCAAGTAATTTGCACCCCTAACCCAAGGACATTATGAGTCCCTTCCACTTGAATAGTATCAAAACCCCTTATGGTACATTTTAGGATGTACCACTCTTTCTTTTTGTTCTCCTTTATTTCCCTTTTATCTCTCTCTATCCTAATTTCTTGTTTTTTCCCCCCACCCCTTTCTCATATTCTTTCTCTCCCCTTTTCTTTGTTCCTTCCCCTCTTTTCCTCTCCCTTCCATGTATTCTCTATTTTTATTCCTTGTCTTACTCCCTGGTGGGGGGAATGGGATGAGTGGCAGTGCTGGTGGGGAGTTGGGATGAGTGGCATTGCTGGGGGGAGTTCTAATCAGCCAACTTAGGTGCTCTTGATCAAGGTCATCTGCTGATCTGATAACTGTAGTGGCGACTTTTAATGGCAACTATAATCACAGGTAGTGTTACTCACTGTGTCTCCGGATTCACAGTGTTTCCGACTTTGTGGTCTCTTGTAGCAGTGACACCTATGCCGAAATCAGGAGATAGGGTCTCCTCCAGCCCCTCCCACTTCACATTCCTCACCAGTCAGCTGACCTCTAGTCTTTGCCCCACCAGCCATGCCGTGAACTGAATGGGCGGCTGCGAAGAGGCTGAGTGGGTGGGCATAGGCTCCAGGGACAGCCCTGCTGGGAGGCCGCAAACAGGCTGGGAGGGCTTCAGGAACAGCCCAGGATTCGGTGACCCCTGGCAAATCATCATTCGACCCCCGAGGGGGTCCCAACCCCCAGGTTGAGAATCACTGCTCTACAGCAGCCGCAGTTTTTCGACTGGTTGCCTCTCTGCTTTGACGTGTACCTTGCACAAGAAGAGGAGGATGTCAGGGCTGGGCTCAGCCCTTCCTTCTCAGAGCAGGCCGCTCAGCTGTCAGTTAATTGCCAGCTGCAATCTTTTCCACAGTGAATCACCTGATGATGATATCTTGTTCGTCAGCCCTGCTGGTTACTAAAGCTGTTCAGTTCAGTCCCTCTCTCTCTTCGCCTTGGTCAACACATCCAGAGCATCTCTCCTGTGTACCTGTTGAAGACTTGCTTGGCTGACATCCCATCTGGTTCCTGATCCTGCTTGCTGTTCCATTACGCTGATTCCCGGTTTCCTGTTTCCTGGCCTGTCCTGAAGTACGCTGATCTCTGGCTCCCTGACATCATGGTTTGTCTGACAATCTGTCCTGGTTACCGAACTATGGCTATGATTTGACTACGTTGTTCTGTTTACCTTTTATTATTATTAATTATTAAACAAGTGTCATTTTAACTGCACTTCTGTCTGATTTATGGTTTCTGACAGAGGAAGAGCCTGGGAGGAGGTATGTCCCCTTGTATTCAGCCACACTTATTTGAGATTTATTTCAGGGTTTCAGGGATGGAAATTTGCTCTAGGGGGCCATATGACCTGCAAAGGTGGGGAGTGGGAGAAGTTAACAAAAATTTGTGCTGTGTGGAAATTTATGCTGGGAGGAGTGATGGGGGTTGGTAAGAGGTTTAGTGCTGGGGGACAATTTGGGAGGGGAGAGAAATTGTGCTGGAGGGGTGGAGAGGATTTATAGTGGGAGGGGGTTATTTGTGCTAGAAGGTAAGATTTGGAGGGAGGATTTGTGCTCGGAAATGGTAATTTTTGGGAGGGAAGCTGAAATTCGTGCTGGAAGGAAAAGAAGATAAGGGGGTAATATAAGTCACAGATTTTTATTTTTCATTTTCATTTTTATATATATATATACACACACACACACACACACACACAGTATCTCACAAAAGTTAGTACAACCCTCACATTTTGTGTTTTTTTATTAGATCTTTTCATGTGACAACAATGACGAAATGACACTTTGCTATAATGTAAAGAAGTGAGTGTACAGTCTTGTATAACAGTGTAAATATGCTGCCCCCTCAAAATAACTCAATACACAACCATTAATGTCTAAACTGCTGCCAACAAAAGCGAGTACACACCTAAGTAAAAATGTCCAAACTGGGCCCAATTAGCCTTTATGTGAATTGTTGCTTCACATAAAGATGGCCTAGGTTATAAGAAGATTGCCAAGACCCTGAAACTGTGGTTTAGACATTAATATCTGTGTGCTGAGTTATTTTGAGGGGACAGCACATTTACACTGTTGTGCAAGCTGTACACTCATTACTTTACATTGTAGCAAAGTGTAATTTCTTCAGTGTTGTCACATGACAAGATATTATAAAATATTTACAAAAATGTGAGGGGTGTACTCACTTTTGTGAGATACTATATATATATATATATATATATATATATATATATATATATATATATATATATATATATATATATATATATATATATATATATATATATATATATATATATATATATATGAAAAAAACATGGTATAATTTACTAAGTAGTTGCTATGATGTGTACAGATTTACTAACACATGCCAAAGTTGCAAAACTGGGTTCAGGCATGGGTGTTAAGATCTGACTTACTTTCAGGCATTAGATGTGCAAGTGACCATTATCACTAAGGTCCATATTTACTACACCTTAGCTGCAGCTTCAAAAAGACATTTGAAGCTTGTCAAATGTTTTATAAATGCTTCCTGTAGCACTATGTACAAAGTCCATACTGTGCTGTCAGCACGGTGACAAAGCTGTCATAAAGAGCTCTCGGTCTCTAGTCATGATTGGGAGCTGTCAAGATGGGTTCTTGATCATGTGACCACTGTGACAGCCAATCACAGTGATCACGTGATTGGTAAGTTCATCTGCCCCCCCCCCCCTCCCCGGCTTAAAGATCCACTTTTATTGGATGTTAGGGCTGGGTGGGAAGGTGTTAAGCTAGTGAGACTGCAATTTTAAGAACAGGGTGGCACAGATAAAAGTGTATTTTAATATATGTATCTAGTCAATTAAAATAGTGCCTACTGTATGAAAGAATGTTTGAAGTTTTCACACACAGGCAAGAAGCTGCATGAGTTGTAATAAAAATCAGCTGAGCACAGCCTCATGTTTATAGGTGTACAGTATTAGTAGTGCTCGTTGAAAATACAAGTCTTACATCTGATCCCTGTTTTAATTTGGACACTTTCATGTTTACAGGTTAAGAAAATAAGATATTTTAAGAGAGCATGCTATTAATAGTTAATAATTATTTGTAATTGTTGCTTGTCTTGATATGTTTTATTCCTATGTCAATTAATTACAGGTTACAGTTACCTGGTAATTATTATATGGCAAGTCATGACAGTTCTACTTGGCCCCACCTAAGGTTTGGGTATGATAAACAGAACACAGACTGAGAGATTGAGAGATGGACTGTTAAAATTGGCACAGGTGATCTTTCAAAACAATCTTGGCATGAACACAGCTCTGGTATTTGCAGACACTGTCACTACTAATTTATGTGATGTTATTAAAAAAACATTAAGTAGTAATACGCAGAGTTTTTTTAAGTGTGGTATGTGTACCACCAGTGGTACTTATCCTCACTGAAGATGGAACACTGCCAGGCTCACGCTCTCTGAGAAGAATTGTCTTGTGGGTGAATTGGCTCATTCTACAGCCACAGATACCCCATGGAGTGAGAGGGAAGGTTGTATTCTGTTTTAAGCCATTGTATTGGGTGGTAGTGGATCTTATTTTATTATTATTATACAGGATTTATATAGCGCCAACAGTTTACGCAGCGCTTTACAATATAAAAGGGAGACAATACAGTTATAATACAATAAGATACAAGAGGATTAAGAGGGCCCTGCTCAGAAGAGCTTACAATCTAATAGAGTGGGGCAGGTGGTACAAAAGGTTGTAACTGTGGGGAATGAGCTGAAGGAAGTGGTAAAAGATTAGTTAGAGACGTTATAGGCTTTCCTGAAGAGATGAGTTTTCAGGGATTGCCTGAAGGTAGCAAGAGTAGGGGATAGCTGTACAGGTGGAGGTAGCAAGTTCCAGAGGATGGGAGAAGCTCTGGAGAAATCTTGGAGATGAGCATGAGAGGAAGAGACGAGAGAGCTTGATAGTAGGAAGTCTTGAGAAGAGCGGAGAGGATGATTTGGGTGATATTTGGAGACAAGATTGGTGATGTAGCTCGGAGCAGAGTTGTGAATGGCTTTGTATGTTGTGGTTAGTATTTTGAATTGAATTCGCTGGGTGATTGGGAGCCAGTGTAGGGATTGGAGGAGAGGGTTGGCATACACTGAGCGGTTGGTAAGGTGGATAAGTCTGGCAGCAGCATTCATGATAGACTGAAGAGGGGATAGCCTATGGAGAGGCAGGCCAATGAGAAGGGAGTTGCAATAGTCAAGGCGAGAGATAACAAGGGAGTGAATGAGGAGCTTGGTGGTTTCATTTGTTAAAAAGGGGCGAATTTTAGAGATGTTACGGAGGTGAATTCTACAAACTTTTGACAACGATTGCATCTGAGGCTGAAATGACAAGTCAGAGTCTAGGATTACACCTAGTACCCTGGTGTGAGGGGAAGGACTAATGGTTGCATTGTTGATTTTGATGGAAAAATTATGGAGGGGGGCACGGGCGGGGGGGAATATTAATAGCTCAGTTTTAGAGAGATTTAGTTTAATTAAGTGGTGCGACATCCATGCTGATATGTCAGTTAGTAAGTTAGTAATGCGAGAGGAGACTGAAGGAGTGAGGTGAGGAGTAGACAGAGAGATTTGGGTGTCATCGGCGTATAAGTGGTACTGGAAGCTGTGGGCGGTTATCAAGTGACCAAGGGAGGAGGTGTAGATAGAGAGGAGAAGGGGTCCAAGAACAGAGCCTTGGGGGACCCCCACAGAAAGGGGCAATAGAGAGGAGGAGACAGAGTTGTAGGTGACACTGAAGGAGTGCTGTGATAAATAGGCAGAGAACCAGGATAGAGGAGAATCTCGGAGGCCAAGGGAATGTAGTTTATTGAGAAGGAGCGGGTGGTCAACAGTATTAAAGGCTGCAGAGAGGTCAGGTAGTAGGAGTATGGAGTACTGGCTGTTGGTTTTAGCAGTTAGTAAATCGTTAGTGAGTTTTAGTAAGGCAGTTTCTGTGGAGTGTTGTGAGCGAAAGCCAGACTGTAAAGTGTCAAGGAGTTTTCACTGAGGTAGGAGCTAAGACGGTTGTAGACTAAGCGTTATAGAAGTTTAGAGGTGAATGGGAGCAATGAGATGGGTCTTAAGTTGTTCAGGTTGGTAGGGTCCAGTGAGGGCTTTTTAAGTATGGGAGTGATCTGCGCATGTTTAAGAGGGGAGGAGAAGGTGCCACTAGAGAGGGAAAGATTGAAGATGTGAGTGAGGGAGCATAGGATAGAAGAAGAAGGTGACCGTAGTAGTTATGAGGGAACAGGATCCAGGGGACAATTGGTTAAGTGGGCATCTGAGAAAAGTTTTGTAACCTCTTCAGTATTAGCCAATTCTTATTTAACACTGTGGCCCCTCACATCCTGGATATTGACTGGCGCCTGGATAGGGCACACAGATCTTTAGCTCCCAAACCCCCAGCTGGTGCGAACCCCAGGAACATCATCGACTGCTTTCATCATTATGATGGTAAAGAAGCCCTTACCATAGCTACCCACAACAAAACCAGGCTGGATTTCAAGGGGGCCAAAATACAGATCTTTAGTGAACTGTCACCCATTACCCTCGCCAAACGTCGGAGCTTTCGACCTATAACCAGCCACCTGCAAAATCATAAAATTATGTACCGCTGGGGCTTCCCATTCCGCCTTTCTGCCTCCCGGGAGGGAGTACAGCACTCCATGTGTGATCTCCAGGAGAGTGAAGCCTTTCTCCGCAACCTGGGCATACCACCCTTCCTGAAGAGGATCTCCTGCCTTTGCCTTAAACACCGAAAGTGCCAGTTGCTCCAAGCAAGATCTGGACCCTAGTTCGACAATGACATCCCAAGTCCATCTCCACCCCTCAGAGGCGTCCTCCTTCCAGACTTCCTACCTGACGGACCTCTCCACACCCGCGGATCCTATTTTTTCATTTTTTCTGCGTCTCTGGCCGTGCGCTCCTCTCCTTTAGCCAGAGTCCATGAGTTGGGAACACTTTTCCCTGTATCCATGGGATGACTCTTTTGATTCCACTGAATCCTTATTTTTCTTTCTGTGACTTAATATTGTTTGTTCTAATGTTTACTTCCCTACGTTCTTATACTGGAAGATGGCAGGAACCCTTCACCCCTGTGACTGTTTGGAGGTCTTTATGTGACCTCCTTTAGTTCAGTGCCGAAGCCCTGGCTTCCTGACGGGTTTTTACCCCTCTGGTTTTTTTTCTCTTTTTTTTTTGTTTAGGTCCTTTTTTGACCTGTGGTCAGTGCACCATATGGACTATTTGAAAGTTTTTTGTATTACTTATGTCTATACATTTCTATTACATCTTTTTCTGCTATTCCTCTACCTCATACACCATGGTCTCTTTCATTTCTACTTTTGTTGTACAGCATCTTAAGTCATTTGCTTTCTGAATTATTTACGATAATATGGCGTTAAGATTTCTTACCTATAATGTCAAGGGCTTAAACTCGGTTCAAAAGAGATGGATGGCGTTAAAGGAGTTTAAGTCCTCAGCCGCTGATGTGATCGTAATCCTAGCAATCCTTAGCAATCCTAATCCACCTTTCATGTCCCCTACAAATTAAATCTTCATATTTAGACCCTCGTGGGAGATTTGTTTTCCTGGATTGTGATTTTCTCACTCATTCCCTTACATTGGTCAATGTCTATGCTCCTAATACTGGTCAAATTCAATTTCTCACTCACATGTTTGAGCGACTGGACCATTTTTTCATAACCTTCCCTTTGCTGTCAGCCACTGTAGCCGCAGAAATCAACCCCATGACATGGTCAGATCACTCATCTATTTTTAGACATTGCCCTCCATACCGTCTCTCCTAGAACATGTCATTGGCGCCTTAAGGAAACATTTCTCCCTGTTCCAGAAATCAGGAATAAACTGTCCAAGGACATGACTGAGTTTTTTCAGCTCAGCGAGGATACGGTGTCAGAGGCTTTCACCTTGTGGGAAACACACAAAGTGAACTTTCGAGGCCAATGTATCTCAATTGGAGCATGTCTGAAGAGAGAGACTGCTCTTCAACGGTTCTCAGTTTTGTTCAAATTACCTAAGGCTGAGGAGTAGAGGAGTAGGTGCTCTCTTCCCCCATGGTGGCCCGCCTCCGCGCTGTTACTTTCCTCCACAATCAACTCAGGTCTTTGGACATGAAAAATATTGCTAAATCCCTTTTGTGGTCCAAGCAGAAATTCTATGAATATTCTAACAAACCTCACAGGATGCTTGTGAACAGATGAAACCCCGGCCTTTTCACTCCTTCACAGATTTTCTTATACAAGTTAATGGATACTGCCCCCAGGCCATGTCCAAAGTTTTTGGGGAATTTTATCAAAGATTATATAACTGTTTAAATTCTGAACTGAATTACCGGTTTTCTCACCCCAAATTTGACTCCCTCTGACTCAATACACTTGCCTAAATTGTCCCCCTCCAACCTTTCTTTCCTAAATACTGAAATCACTACTGAAGAACTAGCAGAGGTTATTAAAAATCTCCCTACTCACAAGTCCCCAGACCCAGATGGGCTGCCCTACTCCTACTATAAAACCTTCCTCCCAGTTTTAAGCCAGCACTTATTATCCCTTTTTACTTTGTTACTGCACGGAACTGTCCTGCACCCTCAGTTCCTTCATGCCCATATCACGGTGATCCCGAAACCAGGGAAGGATTTTTCTAACCCTGATAATTATCAACCTATCTCACTACTCAACTCCGATTACAAAATTTTCACTAAAATCCTAGCCGATAGACTTTCCCAAATCCTCCCTAGACTTATTCATAAAGACCATGTCGGATTCGTACCAACAAGACACGCAGGTGACAACACACAATGCCACATCGACCTCATAGACTTGCTTAACAGAACTACCCGCTCGGCCCTCGTTCTAAGCCTAGAAGCTCAGAAAGCTTTTGACAGGCTTATCTGGCCGTTCATGTTTTCTGCCCTTTCTAGATATGGCTTTTCTGGTCCGTTTATAGCAGCACTCAAGGCCCTGTTGAAAAATAGGGTGAAACTCTGCGCCAGTAAAAAAAGAAAAATGGTATTAAACACATAAAAAATAGTAATGAACTGCTGCTCCCCTTAAAGAGTGAAATGCTCTTAATGACATGTGAAATTAGGTGTAGGGGGCGCTATAGTAAAAAGCGACTTATTGTTGTTAACTAATCAGTGATACCATTACAAACAGTTGACATAAGAAATCAATAATTGCTCTATGTGCAAAAACAAAACTGTTTGACTAAACAGATTAGTGAAATAAATAAATCAATAAAAAGTCCCAATATAATTGCAATAGTTGATCAAAAAGTTCACACAAAGTCCACCAACAAAATTCTTCCAAATGCGATGATGTCTTCCAATAGAAACTAAGTGATCCTTCACCAAACTTAGGAAATCAACACCCAAAAGTGAATGGATATGTAATCTGCTTACCAGACCAATTTGACTTCTTTACTTAAAAAGATAGTCAAACAGCGCTTGTGCAGGATAGTGCATGCTCACACACCCTTTGCTCAGTATTTAGTAGAAGCACCATTTTGATCTAATACATCCATGAGTCTTTTTGGGAAAGATACCTGGATTTGGGGATCCTCTGCCATTCCTCCTTGCAGATCCTCTCCAGTGCTGTCAGGTTGGATGGTAAACGTTGGTGGACAGCCATTTTTAGGTCTCTCCAGAAATGCTCAATTGGGTAAAAGTCAGGGCTCTGGCTGGGCCATTCAAGAACAGTCACAGAGTTGTTGTGAAGCCACTCCTTCGTTATTTTAGCTGTGTGCTTAGGGTCTGAATACTTTCCGCTCCCACTGTATGTGAGCAGGCACTATTGTGCACAAGCGCTGTTTGACTATCTTTTTAAGTAAAGAAGTCAAATTGGTCTGGTAAGCAGATTACATATCCATTCACTTTTGGGTGTTGATTTCCTAAGTTTGGTGAAGGATCACTTAGTTTCTATTGGAAGACATCATCACATTTGGAAGAATTTTGTTGGTGGACTTTGTGTGAACTTTTTGATCAACTATTGCAATCATATTGGGACTTTTTATTGATTTCACTAATCTGTTTACTCAAACAGTTTTGTTTTTGCACATAGAGCAATTATTGATTTTTTATGTCAACCGTTTGTAATGGTATCACTGATTAGTTAACAATAAGCCACTTTTTACTATAGCGCCCCCTACACCTATTTTCACAACTCAAAGCCTTGTACTCACAACCGACATCCCAAGTACAGCTGTCTTCCTATCTGCCGCTTTCCCCTGAGCAATGGCACGAGATAGGGGTGTCCCATGTCTCCTTTACTCTTTATTTTATGCTTAGAACCCCTGGCTGCAGCCATTCGCTTCCACCCCGATATTCGTGGGGTTTCTTTGCGACAGAGGGAATACAAGCTGTCTCTGTTTGCTGACGATATTCTCCTGACATTGACTAATCTCCACACCTCTCTCCCGAATCTTCATGATCTATTGACAACTTTTGGCTCAATTGCTGGCTACAATATCAACCCTAGCAAAACAGAGGCTTTACCAAAACGTACCCCCCCCTCTTGCCCTAGCAACACTACAACAACATTTCTTGTACCATTGGTGCTCCCATTCTCTCAAATACCTAGGGATCCATTTGACTTCCAGATACCATACCCTTTATTAGGCTAACTATCCCCCCCTCTTTAGTGATATTGACGGTCTCTTGCGCCAGTGGGATCCATATCCCCTCTCTCTCCTGGGGTGGATCAATGTACTCAAGATGTCTATTTTACCGAGACTCCTATATCTATTCGAAACATTGCCAATCGCTATCCCAATGAAACAACTTAAGGCCACGCAGCGGCTAATCCTCAATTTTATCTAGCATAACAAGGCCCACCACATTGTTAGCTCAGTAGTATTTGCTCCCCGTTCTAGAGGAGGCCTGGGTGCCCCAGACATCCTTAAATACTATTATGCAACTCACCTCAGGGTGGCCACATCTTGATCACACAGGTTGGCAGCTAGCAGATGGTCGGAAATTGAGATGAACATTACCTGACCAGTACACACATGTGCCATGCTATGGTCAGCTCTAGACACGTCTATCACCCAACTAAGAAGCTTATGTTTACATCCTATGCTGTTTACTCTTAGTATATGGAAAAAACGATCCCAATGGTTCTCCCTCACTTCTCCGTGCCCACCTCTATTCAATGTACTATTTAACCCAGACATTCCCGATAGCCTATCCTATTTTCGAATGCACCCTTGGTCACAAGCTGGCATTTTCAAACTCCGTAATATGGATGACCCACTTACCCATAGACTTCTCTCTTTCGCAGAGATTCCACACTAATTCCAGATCCCCAAACAATTCTTTTACTCCTACTTATAGTTCAAACATTACTTCTCTTCTAAGTCGCCGACCCTAACATTAGACAAACCCACCCCATTTGAACTCCTCTGTGCTCAAGGCCCTTACCAACCTCACCTTATATCATCTATTTATAAATTTCTCCACGATGCTCCTTCACTAACTGACTTACACCATCTCTATATGCAAAAATGGTCCCAACTCACCTAACAACAGATTACTCTCCCACAATGGCAAAAAATATGGGACTTGGTATCTAAGGTTTTGAGATGTGTTGAGCAGAAAGAGGCAGCCTATAAAATAATGGTTTTCTGGTATAGAACCCCAGAGGTCCTTCACAGGTATAACTTTAAGATCCCTTGGGTTTGCTGGAGATGCCATGGTGCCGTAGGCTCCCACTACCACATCTTCTGGGAATGCCCCATTATCTAACCATTTTGGTCCCCAGTCCAAACCTTCCTACAAAACCTCTTTGACATAACTGTTCCCATGGACCCAATTCACTACCTCCTAGACCCGCCTATCCCTGGCGTCTCCAAGCCTGCCCGAAAACTGCTTGCATTTGTCCTTTAGGCGGTGAAATGGTTAATCCCCCGGGATGGTTGTCTACTTTCCCACCCACATTAAGCCAACTATTACAGGCCCTAGATCACATACACAAAATGGAGCATCTCACCGCCGTAGTGCACGACTCTCTACCTCAATTTTCAAAAATTTGGGAGCTGTGGGATAATTCTGTATTTAACCCTGATTCAATACGTCACAGTCCCGGGGCATGCTGGGACTGTGATGTCATAAGGGACGGGGTCACCGAGTGACATCACCCGGTGACCACGCCCCATGCCTATATAAGTCATTGCGCACCGTGCACACAGCATTACAGCGGGAGAGAGCGTTGTGTCAACATTGAAAGAAGAGAAGAGAGAACAAGACGATGGAGAAGACCAGGCCAATGTTAGCAAGAGAGCGGCAAAAAGAGCAGAAGATAGCGGAGGAGCCCGGCAGAAGAACCGGAGAGTGGGAGAAGAACCGGACACCGGGAGAAGAGGCCGGAGAGCGGGAGAAGGGGCCAGAGAGAGCGGAGAAGTCGGAAGAGACCCCCGAAGTCAGAAGAAGACCCCCGGAGCTGTCTAATAAATTACTTTTTTCCCCAGGTGAATGGGTAGGGGTATGATGTATCCCATACTCATTCACATAGGGTGGGGGGCCGGGATCTGGGGGCACCCTTATTAAAGGGGCTCCCGGATTCCGATAAGCCCCCCGCCCGCAGAACCCGACAACCAATGGCCAGGGTTGTCAGGAAGAGGCCCTTGTCCTCATCAACATAGGGACAAGGTGCTTTGGGGTGGGGGGCCGCAGGGCACCCCCCTTCCCCAAAGCACCCACCCCCCATGTTGAGGACATGCAGCCTGGTACGGTTCAGGGAGGGCGCGCGCTCGTCCCCACCCCCTTTCCTGACTGGCTGGGCTACATGCTCAGATAAGGGTCTGGTATGGATTTTGGGGGGACCCCCACGCCGTTTTTTCGGCATAGGGGGTTCCCCATAAAATCCATACCAGACCTAAGAGACATTGTCGCCTCCCTCTCGCGCTCCCTGCAATAGGAAAATGTGCTTTTCCTATTGCAGCGAGCGCGAGATGTACAGTACCCTGTCGCCGAGAACCAGCGCGATAGGATTGCGCTGGAAACATTCTCGCGGGCAGGTGCTGTAGCTGCCCCCGCGTCATATTTGGTCCGTCGGACCAGCATACAGACGAACGGATTTCCCGATAGGAACTGGCTCCGGCGGAGTTCCTGCAGGAAGATTTGAAACATGTTTCAAATCTAAAGTCTGTAGGATTTTTGACTGAAAATGTCCGTCTCAATTCCAATGAAGCCCTCACACGGTCGGATTGTCCGACGGATTCGTTCCGGTGGACAAGTTTGGTCGAAAAGTCCGCCCGTGTGTACAGGGCATAAGTATTTGATCTTTTGTGGATTCTTTGATCTCATCATACATGCACCTTAAAAGTATTCTTGGTTTTGAATGGACAATATGTCCAGAAAGTTGGTCTATAGGAAGCAATAGTTCTACTTTACCTATGTGCAACATAACACTTTCTATACTGTATGTTCCAATGCTAAACAAAGCTGTATCTGAGCACCACAAACTGAAATCCCTATTTAATTATTATTTTTTAATATTTAAAACAAACTCCTATACCATCTAAGTCTCTGTGCTTTATGTTTTTGAGAAATCACTTTGAAAAACACCTTCTTAGCATTTTTAGCCATAGCCTCCTTAAGTAAGTTCATAGAAAAGTCCCGTACACCATCCAGTGAATGTTCAAACCCAGACCAATATACAAATCTCTTCTCAAAAGATGATCTTCACCTTAAAGTGATTGTAAAGTCTATTTTTTCTTAGTTAAAAAAACAAACATGTCATACTTACCTTCTCTGTGTAATGGTTTTGCGCAGAGCAGCCCAGATCCTCCTCTTCTCAGGTCCCTCTTTAGCACTCTTGGCCCCTCCCTCCTGTTAAGGTGCCTCCAAGCAATGCAGCTTGCTATGGGGGCATCTGAGCCATGCCACAGCTCCCTGTGTCCATTCAGATATGAAGCCGCGACCCAGTCCCTTTCTCTCCTCATTGGCTGACTGACTTTGATTGTCAGCAGAGGGAGCCAATGGCACCACGCTGCTGTCTCAGCCAATGAGGAAGGGAGTCCCGGGCAGCTGAGACACTCCTGCAACATCGCTGGACCTAAAGGGACCTCAGGTAAGTATTAGGGGGGCTGGCTGGGCTGCTGCACACAAAAGGCTTTTAATTTTAATGCATAGAATGCATTAAGATTAAAAACATTCGGCCTTTACAAACACTTTAAAACACACAACAGTGCCTTTGCCCCACCTCATGAATGCCCTCTCACCTTCTCTGCAGGAAGGTGAGAGGACACCCATGAGGGGGGTGACTTGCACTGTAGGGTGTTTTAAGGTAAGGATTATCTTTTGAGAAGAGATTTGTATACTCATCTGGGATTGCACATTCACTGGATGGTGTGCGGGACTTCTATATGATCTTTTTTTATTATATTCTTGATCTATATATATATCTCTATCTCTCTCTCTCTATATATATATATATAGATATATATCTATATATATATATATAGAGAGAGAGAGAGAGATATTATCTATCTATCTATCTATCTATCTATCTATCTATCTATCTATCTATCTATCTATCTATCTATCTATCTATCTATCTATCATAGGTGTGCACAGCCTATTTCATTAGGGTGTGCACCCCAAAGCTCAAACACATATGAGTGTGTGTGCATGTGTGTATATATACTGACGGTGTCAGTAGAGCAATGGACAGTGTCAGTAGGGCAGAGATTGGTGTCAGTAAGGCAGTGGCTGGTGCCAGTAGATTTTATTTTCATGATTTTATTTTTTATTATTTTTTACAATTTTATTTCTTTTATTATTTTTTTCTTAGGAGCCCCATTATGGGGCTTTGGTGAAATACCAGGGGTCTAAACAGCCATATATATATATATATATATATATATATATATATATATATATATATATATATATATATTTTTTATTATTAATTATTTATTTATATGCCTGATAATTGAATAGCATTACGCACTAGATTATATTGTTATATGTTCGGAGTTGTTTATTATTTATGTATATATAGTATTAATAATCTGAATTGTATGGTAGCGCTGCACTATTGAGGAGATAAATAGATTTATTAATGCATTTTTGTACAGGTTGGTGAGTGCATTTTTAGGTGATAGCTGCTTCCTTCATTACTTGATTGTTTACACATCACATTATTTATTTTGCTTTGAGTATTTATTTTGTGGAATAATTTGGGGATTTTTGTTGATAAGCATGGGGTTTTTTTCACTTTTGTTTATTTTCACTTTCACTTTTGTTTCTTCATGCTTAAGGGCAGATGATTCATATAGCATTTATGTCTTAGAATCCATCTTCCCTTAGTTCAGACAAGCAGGGAGGATAGCCCACTTAGCCGAGAAAGGCCCTTTACCCCTACTCCAGATGAAAGAAATAAAATGGTCATAAAATCCTGGGATGTATGACATATCTTTGGCCTAGACCAGAAACCAGGAAGCAAATGCAGAAATGTAAAAAAAAAGGTTAAAAAAAGAAAATATAATATACATTCCTATCTATTTACTAATGTTAGCAGCATGGTAATTAAAATTAGTTAATGTTGATTGACTGAGTTTAGTTCAGTTTTAATCCCAAAGAAAACATTATCCTAGCTGGATGCTGGCATTGTACGTAGATGGTACAGGTAGTCCTTTTTTATAATACAGGTGGCACTCAGACACTGTAGAGGTTTTATTGGTGATATAAAACTTAGGAAACACTAGTAATATGCATATTTGTAGGCAACGAAAATGTTAACTTATGTTAAATGTATTGTTTTGGCCATTTTATTTTCTATCTTAAATTCTATACTTTATTTCGTTTGTTTTCATCTGGAAATCCTGAACCCACACTGACCTTTGCAAGTGAAGACTGGTGCTCAAAAGTTGGCTTTAACTATTGTTTTTCAGATGATGGAACAATATGATCTAAGACAGAGCTGTAAGATAATACAGTTGCTAAGATATGATATCCAGTTGTCTTTATTTACTAGTAAGCAGAATTATTTGTTAAGATTCTCCCCCGTTTGCATCCTGGATCAAATGTCTCATTTTCTGTTTATATGATGCCATGTTATTTGGCTTTCAGCTGTGTTTTGTCGACTATGGAAACATAAAAGTTCACCTATGGTTCTTGCCATGTTTAGAAATGACACTGATTCAATGTTTAATCATGTTTATCTTAAAGTAAATGACCCCTTAAAATGTAACTTTATCCATACCAAATTGATAAACATAATGTTCTTTAGCGAGAAACATACATTCCAAATTAATAATTATGCTACCAAAATGTGTGTGTGCTCGAAATCGCCTCCAGCACTGTTCCTTTTTCTTCTTGCCATTTTACTGAAGCACAGGGCTCCGAACAGCAGTAAACTTTAGGCCAGTGATGGGGAACCTTGGCACCCCAGATGTTTTGGAACTACACTTCCTATGATGCTCATGCACTCTGCAGTATAGTTGAGCATCATGGGAAATGTAGTTCCAAAACATCTGGGGTGCCAAGGTTCCCCATCACTGCTTTAGGCTGTCAGCAGATCAGTCTTTTTTTTTTAATTTTTAGTATAATTTTTTTAACCAAGTATGTACGTAATAACGGAAAAGGGAATAAACCTATTTTAGAATTAAAAAAAAGTCAAGACCAACATCGCTAAGCAGATATAACAAATAAAACAGCAATGACACATATTAAATTCATAAACTAAAAATAGGAGGTTGATACGGATTATGAATTAATACACCACCCTAATGAGAATTCATTATCAAATCAAATAGTAACCTCCAAAGTATATCTGATATGCGAAAATCACATCAATTGGGGGTCCGGAGACAAAATCTACCAAAAAAAAAAAAAGAGAATAAAAAAAAAACCCAACCAACTAGCTCAAGCTCAAAACCTTCACAGCTTCCAACACCCTACCCCCCCCTCCCAAAGTTCCCCCATCAAACCCGGCCTGCCATTATAGATCCTCATTCCTAATCTAGATGGAGATGCAATCAACATACTGGGATGTACACTAAAAAAGTAGTCCATGGCCGTCAGGTGTCCCTACACTCCTCCTCCCTACCGTAGAGAGACGCTGTCATAGATTCCATCGTCCTAATTTCATCCATCCTAGAGAACCAATGTTTCAAAGAAGGTGTAATCGTAGACTTCCACAAGTCTGGAATACATGCCCGGGGAGCATTCAGCATTTGCGCTATTAACGTCTTTTTATAGTGATGAAGGGGCAGCTCATTTAAATGCAGGAGATATCCCAAGGGTCCAAACCAAGATCAACTAATGTCAATTGTTTTTGTTTAATCATGTTCCCCACTTCCTTCCAAAATGATGTGGTTAACCACCTCAGCACAGGGCACTTACACCCCCTTCCTGCCCAAGCCAATTTTCAGCTTTCAGCGCTGTCGCTGTTTAAATGACAATTGCGTGGTCATGCTAAACTGTACCCAAACAAAATTTTTATAATTTTGTTCCCACAAATAGAGCTTTCTTTTGGTGGTATTTGATCACCTCTGCAATTTTTATATTTTGCTAAACAAATAAAAAAAGACCTAAAATTAAAAAAAAAAAAAGTTTTTCTTTTGTTTCTGTTATAAAATTTTGTAAATAAGTAAGTTTTCTCCTTCACTGATGGGCACTGATAAGGCGGCACTGACGGGCACTGATAAGGTGGCATCAATGAGGTGGTACTGATGGGCACTGATGATGGGTACTGATGGGCGGCACTGATGGGCACTGGTAGGCAGCACTGATGGGCATTGATAGGTGGCACTGATGGGCACTCATGGGTGGCACTGGTGGGCACTGATGCGCACTGATAGGCGACACCGATGGGCACTGAAAGGCTGCACTGATGGGTACTTATGGGTGGCAATGATAGGCAGCACTGCTGATCACTGATGGGCACTAATAGGTGGCACTTCTGGGCACTGATTCGTGGCACTGATGGGCACTGATATGCAGCACTGATAGATGGCATTGATAGGCATCACTGATGGCACTGGCACTGGCAGGCATTGATGATGGGCACTGATTGGCAGCTGCCTGGGCACTGATTGGCATTTCCCTGGTGGTCTAGCGTGGCATACCTGGTGGTCCAGTGTGATGCCAATCCCTGGTGGTCCTAGTGGCATCCTGGTGGTCCTGGGTGGGCATCCGACGGGGGGGCTGTGCTGATAAAAAAATCAGCACAGACCCCCCCCTGTCAGAAGAGCAGCCAATCGTCTCTCCTCTACTCGCGTCTGTCAGATGCTAGTGAGGAAAAGCCAATCAACGGCTCTTCATGTTTACATCATGATCAGTCGTGATTGGACATGGGTGATCTTGTGGGAAAGAGCCTCCGTCAGAGGCTCTTTACCGAGATTGGTGTAGCAGTGTGTCTGACTGACACACCGCACCACTGATCACTGCGATGCGCACCTCTCCAGTCGTTCTGGGCGGACGTGATATGACAGCCTCCGAGAACGAGATCCGCGCTGCCTAGCCATCATTTGACGCTGGCGGGCGTGACATGGTTAAAGGGCACAGCCAAAAAGTGTGTAATAGTGTTCCTGTCTCTTTATTGCAACGCCAGCATAGCTTAGAGGTTTGCGGATAAAGATTATTAAGTAGGGCTGGAACCCTATACCACCTGACCAATAGTTTGAATCCCTGTTCTTGAAAGCGGCTTGCTATGGAAGATTTGTGAGTCAGTGAAATAATCCTGTTAATTTGCGGTCTTGTGGAAAAAATCTGAAGGTCCTCTTCCCAGCGGCATATATACAAAGGGATTTGACCTTCTGAAGGCTCAAAAATGTGTTTATACAGAAGTGACAGCATGTGTGGAACATGTTCCCCCACCGCTCAAAGGATGTCAGTGGCATAACATATAATTCCGCTTCTGGTATAGACCCTAAATAATGTGACAATTGAAAGGCAGACCAAGGGCTCAAGGGAGGCTGTGAAAGAGTAGAAAGGTCTTGCAAAGACATCCAGCCCTGCTGGGTAACAAAATGCATGCATCTAGTTATACCTAGTCCTATCGACCCCCAGAGCTATCTATTGTCAAGCCCGGGCGTGAAGTCTGGATTCTGAATCACCGGTGTTAATGGGGATGGGTAGGGTAGAAAGGCCTTTTGATGAGAATGTGTGGGTAAGAACTGCAATGGTAGCCCTGATTGTCAGATGCCTCTTCAGTCCCCGATAATATTTATGAGCGACCCATGGGGGTGCAGACAAAGCAATCAATGAGGCATGTTGTTCCACTTGCACCCACAGTTTGGTCTGCAAGGGGGTGCACCATGACACCACTCTAGACAGATGTAAGGCTCGATAGTATGAGATCAAGTCAGGCAGACCAATACCCCCCATGATTTAGTCAAAACAAACAAGGAGTAGCGAAGTCTAGCGACTGCTCCAGAGAATTTTAGTTAACAGTGTCCGACATGAGAGAAAAAAGGCTTGAGGTAGTTTAACCACTTAAGGACCGCCTAACGCCGATTTACGTCGGCAAGGCGGCACGGGCAGGCAAAATCACGTACATGTACGTGATTTGCCTCTCGCGGGTGGGGGGTCCGATCGGACCCCCCCCCGGTGCCCGAAGCGGTCCCGTTCTGTTCCCCGGCGATCCGAGATGAGGGGGAGGCCATCCGTTCGTGGCCCCCCCCTCGCGATCGCCGCCGGCCAATGGGAACACTCCTTTGCTGCTGTATGCTAAACAGCAGCAAAGGAAATGATGTCATCTCCCCTCGGCTCGGTATTTTCCGTTCCAGCGCCGAGGGGAGAAGACATCAATGTGAGTGCACAACACACTACACACACAGTAGAACATGCCAGGCACACAAAACACCCCGATCCCCCCCCCGATCGCCCCCCGATCCCCCCCCAATCACCCCCCCCCCCCTGTCACAAACTGACACCAGCAGGTTTTTTTTTTTTTTTTTTTTTTTTTTTTCTGATTACTGCATAGTGTCAGTTTGTGACAGTTACAGTGTTGGGACAGTTAGTATTAGCCCCCTTTAGGTCTAGGGTACCCCCCTAACCCCCCCTAATAAAGTTTTAACCCCTTGATCACCCCCTGTCACCAGTGTTGCTAAGCGATCATTTTTCTGATCGCTGTATTAGTGTCGCTGGTGACGCTAGTTAGTGAGGTAAATATTTAGGTTCGCCGTCAGCGTTTTATAGTGACAGGGACCCCCATATACTACCTAATAAATGTTTTAACCCCTTGATTGCCCCCTAGTTAACCCTTTCACCACTGATCACCGTATAACCGTTACGGGTGACGCAGGTTAGTTCGTTTATTTTTTATAGTGTCAGGGCACCCGCCGTTTATTACCTAATAAAGGTTTAGCCCCCTGATCGCCCGGCGGTGATATGCGTCGCCCCAGGCAGCGTCAGATTAGCGCCAGTACCGCTAACACCCACGCACGCAGCATGCGCCTCCCTTAGTGGTATAGTATCTGATCGGATCAATATCTGATCTGATCAGATCTATACTAGCGTCCCCAGCAGTTTAGGGTTCCCAAAAACACAGTGTTAACGGGATCAGCCCAGATACCTGCTAGCACCTGCATTTTGCCCCTCCGCCCAGCCCACCCAAGTGCAGTATCGATCGATCACTGTCACTTACAAAACACTAAACGCATAACTGCAGCGTTCGCAGAGTCAGGCCTGATCCCTGCGATCGCTAACAGTTTTTTTGGTAGCATTTTGGTGAACTGGCAAGCAAGCACCAGGCAGCGTCAGGTTAGCGCCAGTACCGCTAACACCCACGCACGCACCGTACACCTCCCTTAGTGGTATAGTATCTGATCGGATCAATATCTGATCCGATCAGATCTATACTAGCGTCCCCAGCAGTTTAGGGTTCCCAAAAACGCAGTGTTAGCGGGATCAGCCCAGATACCTGCTAGCACCTGCGTTGTGCCCCTCCGCCCGGCCCAGCCCAGCCCACCCAAGTGCAGTATCGATCGATCACTGACACTTACAAGGCACTAAACGCATAACTGCAGCGTTCGCAGAGTCAGGCCTGATCCCTGCGATCGCTAACAGTTTTTTTGGTAGCATTTTGGTGAACTAGCAAGCACCGGCCCCAGGCAGCGTCAGGTTAGCGCCAGTACCGCTAACACCCACGCACGCAGCATACGCCTCCTTTAGTGGTATAGTATCTGAACGGATCAATATCTGATCCGATCAGATCAGATCTATACTAGCGTCCCCAGCAGTTTAGGGTTCCCAAAAACGCAGTGTTAGCGGGATCAACCCAGATACCTGCTAGCACCTGCGTTTTTCCCCTCCGCCCGGCCCAGCCCACCCAAGTGCAGTATCGATCGATCACTGTCACTTACAAAACACTAAACGCATAACTGCAGCGTTCGCAGAGTCAGGCCTGATCCCTGCGATCGCTAACAGTTTTTTTGGAAGCTTTTTATTGAACTGGCAAGCACCAGCGGCCTAGTACACCCCGGTCGTAGTCAAACCAGCACTGCAGTAACACTTGGTGACGTGGCGAGTCCCATAAGTGCAGTTCAAGCTGGTGAGGTGGCAAGCACAAGTAGTGTCCCGCTGCCACCAAAAAGACAAACACAGGCCCGTCGTGCCCATAGTGCCCTTCCTGCTGCATTCGCCAATCCTAATTGGGAACCCACCACTTCTGCAGCGCCCGTACTTCCCCCATTCACATCCCCAACCAAATGCAGTCGGCTGCATGAGAGGCATTTTTATGTGCTCCCGAGTACCCCTACCCAACGAACCCCCCCCAAAAAGATGTTGTGTCTGCAGCAAACACGGATATAGGCGTGACACCCGCTATTATTGTCCCTTCTGTCCTGACAATCCTGGTCTTTGCATTGGTGAATGTTTTGAACGCTACCATACACTAGTTGAGTATTAGCGTAGGGTACAGCATTGCACAGACTAGGCACACTTTCACAGGGTCTCCCAAGATGCCATCGCATTTTGAGAGACCCGAACCTGGAACCGGTTACAGTTATAAAAGTTAGTTACAAAAAAAGTGTAAAAAAAAAAAAAATATATATAAAATAAAAAAAAATAGTTGTCGTTTTATTGTTCTCTCTCTCTATTCTCTCTCTCTATTGTTCTGCTCTTTTTTTACTGTATTCTATTCTGCAGTGTTTTATTGTTATTGTTATTGTTATTGTTATTATGTTTTATCATGTTTGTTTTTCAGGTATGTAATTATTTATACTTTATTGTTTACTGTGCTTTATTGTTAACCATTTTTTTGTCTTCAGGTACGCCATTCACAACTTTGAGTGGTTATACCAGAATGATGCCTGCAGGTTTAGGTATCATCTTGGTATCATTCTTTTCAGCCAGCGGTCGGCTTTCATGTAAAAGCAATCCTAGCGGCTAATTAGCCTCTAGACTGCCTTTACAAGCCGTGGGAGGGAATGCCCCCCCCCCCCCCACCGTCTTCCGTGTTTTTCTCTGGCTCTCCTGTCTCAACAGGGAACCTGAGAATGCAGCCGGTGATTCAGCCAGCTGACCATAGAGCTGATCAGAGACAAGAGTGGCTCCAAACATCTCTATGGCCTAAGAAACCGGAAGCTACGAGCATTTTATGACTTAGATTTCGCCGGATGTAAATAGCGCCATTGGGAAATTGGGGAAGCATTTTATCACACCGATCTTGGTGTGGTCAGATGCTTTGAGGGCAGAGGAGAGATCTAGGGTCTAATAGACCCCAATTTTTTCAAAAAAAGAGTACCTGTCACTACCTATTGCTATCATAGGGGATATTTACATTCCCCGAGATAACAATAAAAATGATTTAAAAAAAAAAAAAATGAAAGGAACAGTTTAAAAATAAGATAAAAAAGCAAAAAAATAATAAAGAAAAAAAAAAAAAAAAAAAAAAGCACCCCTGTCGCCCCCTGCTCTTGCGCTAAGGCGAACGCAAGCGGCGGTCTGTCGTCAAACGTAAACAGCAATTGCACCATGCATGTGAGGTATCGCCGCGAAGGTCAGATCGAGGGCAGTAATTTTTGCAGTAGACCTCCTCTGTAGATCTAAAGTGGTAACCTGTAAAGGCTTTTAAAGGCTTTTAAAAATGTATTTATTTTGTTGCCACTGCACGTTTGTGCGCAATTGTAAAGCATGTCATGTTTGGTATCCATGTACTCGGTCTAAGATCATCTTTTTTATTTCATCAAACATTTGGGCAATATAGTGTGTTTTAGTGCATTAAAATTTAAAAAAGTGTGTTTTTTCCCCAAAAAATGCGTTTGAAAAATCGCTGCGCAAATACTGTGTGAAAAAAAAAAATGAAACACCCACCATTTTAATCTGTAGGGCATTTGCTTTAAAAAAATATATAATGTTTGGGGGTTCAAAGTAATTTTCTTGCAAAAAAAAAAAAACTTTTTCATGTAAAAAATAAGTGTCAGAAAGGGCTTTGTCTTCAAGTGGTTAGAAGAGTGGGTGATGTGTGACATAAGCTTCTAAATGTTGTGCATAAAATGCCAGGACAGTTCAAAACCCCCCCAAATGACCCCATTTTGGAAAGTAGACACCCCAAGCTATTTGCTGAGAGGCATGTCGAGTCCATGGAATATTTTATATTGCGACACAAGTTGCGGGAAAGAGACAAATTTTTTTTTTTTTTTTTTTTTTTTTGCACAAAGTTGTCACTAAATGATATATTGCTCAAACATGCCATGGGAATATGTGAAATTACACCCCAAAATACATTCTGCTGCTTCTCCTGAGTACGGGGATACCACATGTGTGAGACTTTTTGGGAGCCTAGCCGTGTACGGGACCCCGAAAACCAAGCACCGCCTTCAGGCTTTCTAAGGGGCGTGAATTTTTGATTTCACTCTTCACTGCCTATCACAGTTTCGGAGGCCATGGAATGCCCAGGTGGCACAAAACCCCCCCAAATGACCCCATTTTGGAAAGTAGACACCCCAAGCTATTTGCTGAGAGGTATAGTGAGTATTTTGCAGACCTCACTTTTTGTCACAAAGTTTTGAAATTTGAAAAAAGAAAAAAAAAAAAAGTTTTTTCTTGTCTTTCTTCATTTTCAAAAACAAATGAGAGCTGCAAAATACTCACCATGCCTCTCAGCAAATAGCTTGGGGTGTCTACTTTCCAAAATGGGGTCATTTGGGGGGGGTTTGTGCCACCTGGGCATTCCATGGCCTCCGAAACGGTGTTAGGCAGTGAAGAGTAAAATCAAAAATTCACGCCCTTAAAAACGCTGAAGGCGGTGATTGGTTTTCGGGGCCCCGTACGCGGCTAGGCTCCCAAAAAGTCCCACACATGTGGTATCCCCATACTCAGGAGAAGCAGCTAAATGTATTTTGGGGTGCAATTCCACATAGGCCCATGGCCTGTGTGAGCAATATATCATTTAGTGACAACTTTGTGCAAAAAAAAAAAAAAAAAAAAAAAAAGTGTCACTTTCCCGCAACTTGTGTCAAAATATAAAATATTCCATGGACTCAATATGCCTCTCAGCAAATAGCTTGGGGTGTCTACTTTCCAAAATGGGGTCATTTGGGGGGGGGTTGTGCCACCTGGGCATTCCATGGCCTCCGAAACTGTGATAGGCAGTGAAGAGTGAAATCAAAAAGTTACACCCTTAGAAATCCTGAAGGCGGTGATTGGTTTTCGGGGTCCCATACGCGGCTAGGCTCCCAAAAAGTCCCACACATGTGGTATCCCCGTACTCAGGAGAAGTAGCTGAATATATTTTGGGGTGCAATTCCACATAGGCCCATGGCCTGTGTGAGCAATATATCATTTAGTGACAACTTTTTGTAAATATTTTTTTTTTTTTTTTTTTTGTCATTATTCAATCACTTGGGACAAAAAAAATAAATATTCAATGGGTTCAACATGCCTATCAGCAATTTCCTTGGGGTGTCTACTTTCCAAAATGGGGTCATTTGGGGGGGTTTTGTACTGCCCTGCCATTTTAGCACCTCAAGAAATGACATAGGCAGTCATAAACTAAAAGCTGTGTAAATTTCAGAAAATGTACCCTAGTTTGTAGACGCTATAACTTTTGCGCAAACCAATAAATATACGCTTATTGACATTTTTTTTACCAAAGACATGTGGCCGAATACATTTTGGCCTAAATGTATGACTAAAATTGAGTTTATTGGATTTTTTTTATAACAAAAAGTAGAAAATATCATTTTTTTTCAAAATTTTCGGTCTTTTTCCGTTTATAGCGCAAAAAATAAAAACTGCAGAAGTGATCAAATACCATCAAAAGAAAGCTCTATTTGTGGGAAGAAAAGGACGCAAATTTCGTTTGGGTACAGCATTGCATAACCGCGCAATTAGCAGTTAAAGCGACGCAGTGCCAAATTGGAAAAAGACCTCTGGTCCTTAGGCAGCATAATGGTCCGGGGCTCAAGTGGTTAATGGGTATCATTTACAATAAATATAAAGTCTAAAATAATGTCATAAATATAATGTCATAAATAATATAATAATATCATAAATGTCATTAAAATAAATGCATTGCACCTCCCAAACCACGTGAGGGTAAGGGTCTGCCATAGTTGAAAATGTGATCGCATTTTCGATAATAATGGGCAAAATTTTGTCCCATATAGTAGGGCTGTATTTTGGGTCAATTTAACCCCCAGGTATTTCAAAAAAGACTGAACCCATTTGAACCGATAGACGCCTTGTAGGTTAGCAATACACTTCTTAGGAAGGACGATACTCATCGCTTCACATTTAGCGTCATTTTTTGAGAAATTAGAAAGATCCTCATACTGAGCTAGACATTGGAGTAGACGTGGTAATGAAACCTCCGGATTAGTAAGAAAAAAATAGGAGATCATTCACATATGCGGCAATTTTATGCTCCATATTTGAGACCTGAAGTCCACTGATCAAATGGTCCGATTTAATTTTGCATAGAAAAGGTTCTAAGGTTAGCACAAACATTAAAGGAGAAAGGAGACAGCCCTGTCTCGTCTCATTAGACAAAGAGAAATACTCCGATCGGGCCCCGTTAACCAGCACGACCGCTGTAGGACCAGTTTATAATGCCTGAATCCAAGACTGCATTCATTCCCTCAGG
Source organism: Aquarana catesbeiana (assembly GCF_042186555.1). Lineage (NCBI taxonomy): Eukaryota > Metazoa > Chordata > Amphibia > Anura > Ranidae > Aquarana > Aquarana catesbeiana. Next base: position 392,195,305 of record NC_133328.1, read on the forward strand.
CCAATATGTCTAAGCGTGGATCGTAGAAAGCATCCGTTGATAAAAGCAGAAAGGGTCGGCTCACCAAGTGTGCAATGTGAATCAAATCTATCACCCTTATAGTATTAACCCTGGCTTCTCTCTGAGGAATAAAGCCTGCCTGGTCTGCATGGATAAGGTGAGGAAAATGTGGCAATAACCTACTCGCTAGGATTTTTGAGAATAATGTTAAAAGTGCTATAGGCCGATAAATTCCACATTGAGTATGATCTTTATCCTGCTTCGGGATCACAATAATGCGGGCCCTCAAGGCATCCTCTGTTAGCTTACCATTAACTGAAATGGAATTAGAAGCGCATAGGAAATAAGGAGAGAGAATGTCCTGAAAAGTTTTATAATAAATAAGATTTAGCCCATCTGGGCCAGGGGCATCCCGATTTAGGGGATTCTATCGCTGAGGCCAGTTCTTTATTTGTTACAGGGGCTTCCATCCCTGCAATCACCTCTAAAGGAAGTGGGGGCATACCCATTGTAACGAGCCCCTTGCTCGCTCGGTTCCACTCTCCTGACACTCCTCTGCTGCTATAGAATCAGATTGCAGATCACAAAATCTGATTGTTCGGTCATCCAATGCTCCGGGATTAGAACTACAGCTATGTGCCGTTCTAACCCAGTTGTGATAGCTCAGAACAAACACCAGGCAGGCTGTATGTAAGTTCAACCAGGAATCTCTTTTATTGAAAGGTATACAGGCTCTTTTATACAGTAAAAGAGGAGGTGTATACCTCCTGCTCATATTACTATGAACATACACCTGTGACCAGAAACCTAATTAACATGGGCTAATTAACTAATCCCTTTAGACAGCCTAGATGACTCAGACATGACCTTTAGGCCAGACTGGCCGTCTTGTAGCTCAGAAAACCCAATCAACATTATCACAAATCAACACCGAACTCTTGTTCACACAATAGCAGAGTTAATTAACACAAATAACAATGGGGATCTAATGACTCCTAGATCCCACACTAGACTTATTTACAATACACATTCTAGCAGGCAACAGACAGACAGGTGGCTGGAATTGACATCAGCATCTCCTAACAGCATTTGTCCCAGCATTATGAATCAGCCAGTATTTCTAATATGGCAAATCCAGGGTCCCCAGAGTCTGTGTGTCCTGGGGGACCAGGACCCGAATCCACAGTAATACCACCTCAAGGGTCCCCAGGCATACAGCTCACAAAGAGCACCGTTCCCCCAAATGCCAGGGCCCACGATCGATCAGCAAGAGGCTAGCATTCAGTCCCCTCCAAAAGTCCCTCTCCCGGCTAGGTCTGTCACACCCATGATGTCAAAAAGGAAGATATTAAGTCTTCCCGAGTGGAGCATTGCTGGGTTTGAGTGTTTTGAAGATTGTAAAGCCTCCAATAAAATGTTTGAAATTCCTGAGCTATAGCCGCTGGGTCTGATAGCTTAGTGCCAGACTCGGCCATAATTTGAGTAATATGTGGTTTCGTTTGTGACCCTTTCAGTACCCTAGCTAAAAGAACACCTGGTTTATTTCCATACTCATAGATAGACTGTTTATATTGGCTCAATTTCTCCTTCACTTCTGAATTTGAGATTTGATTATACTGCTGGCGTAGGGAGAGCAATTCTTTCTGTGTCTGCTTAGCGCGTGTTTTTTTATGGGTACAAAATATTTTACAGCGCACACATACAAGAATGACATTTCCTGCATGGCTAGTTAAAAACACCTGAACATATTAAAAAAATACGGGGGTTTGGTCACACTATATGGTCATATAGTGCTAAGCCCACTTACTGCGACAAAGTACCCCGAATTAGTGGGTCCTACACTAGTAATAGAATGGAAGATCCTTTGTCTCAACCATGGGAGCTGAACTCCTCTATGTGGGAGAACTGAAAGGGATACATCCTAAACACTGGTGGCCACTAAATAGGAGGTAATGAGGAGGAGGAGGGGTGCTCCAGCCCAAAAACCTGGTCAGGGCCTATTACAACATACAAGAACATATTTGGGGGCACACCATATTTGGGGGGCACACCATACAATGCATTTAAATTCAAGATGGTGCTGCTATAAGACCTACAAACAGTACAAAATATTTTACAGCGCACACATACAAGAATGACATTTCCTGCATGGCTAGTTAAAAACACCTGAACATATTAAAAAAATACGGGGGTTTGGTCACACTATATGGTCATATAGTGCTAAGCCCACTTACTGCGACAAAGTACCCCGAATTAGTGGGTCCTACACTAGTAATAGAATGGAAGATCCTTTGTCTCAACCATGGGAGCTGAACTCCTCTATGTGGGAGAACCAAAAGGGATACATCCTAAACACTGGTGGCCACTAAATAGGAGGTAATGAGGAGGGGGAGGGGTGTTCCAGCCCAAAAACCAGGTCAGGGCCTATTACAACATACAAGAACATATTTGGGGGGCACACCATACAATGCATTTAAATTCAAGATGGTGCTGCTATAAGACCTACAAACAGTACAAAATATTTTACAGCGCACACATACAAGAATGAAATGACATTTCCTGCAGGGCTAGTTAAAAACACCTGAACATATTCAAAAAATACGGGGGGTTTGGTCACACTATATGGTCATATAGTGCTAAGCCCACTTACTGCGACAAAGTACCCCGGATTAGTGGGTCCTACACTAGTAATAGAATGGAAGATCCTTTGTCTCAACCATGGGAGCTGAACTCCTCTATGTGGGAGAACTGAAAGGGATACATCCTAAACGCTGGTGGCCACTATATGACCATATAGTGTGACCAAACCCCCGTATTTTTTGAATATGTTCAGGCGTTTTTAACTAGCCCTGCAGGAAATGTCATTCTTGTATGTGTGCGCTGTAAAATATTTTGTACTGTTTGTAGGTCTTATAGCAGCACCGTCTTGAATTTAAATGCATTGTATGGTGTGCCCCCCAAATATGGTGTGCCCCCCAAATATGTTCTTGTATGTTGTAATAGGCCCTGATCAGGTTTTTGGGCTGGAGCACCCCTCCTCCTCCTCATTACCTCCTATTTAGTGGCCACCAGTGTTTAGGATGTATCCCTTTCAGTTCTCCCACATAGAGGAGTTCAGCTTCCATGGTTGAGACAAAGGATCTTCCATTCTATTACTAGTGTAGGACCCACTAATTCAGGGTACTTTGTCGCAGTAAGTGGGCTTAGCACTATATGACCATATAGTGTGACCAAACCCCCGTATTTTTTTAATATGTTCAGGTGTTTTTAACTAGCCCTGCAGGAAATGTCATTCTTGTATGTGTGCTCTGTAAAATATTTTGTACTGTTTGTAGGTCTTATAGCAGCACCATCTTGAATTTAAATGCATTGTATGGTGTGCCCCCCAAATATGTTCTTGTTTTTTTATGGGTAGACTTGAGTTTACTAATCCTCAAAAGTAACGTTGCAGTGTCCAACCGCTTCAATTTTTTTATCCTGGCTCCATGTTTAAGAAAAATTCCTTATAAAGCATTTATGCGCCTCCCACAATACTGTCGGAGACGTATTTGGTTGGTCGTTCTGATTAAGATATTCTTCTAAACCCTGAGGAATCTCAGTCATGGTGGTAGGGTCCTTTAACAATGTATCGTTAAGCCTCCTCCAAGACAGGGTCCTTGTAATCACTATGTATCGATCTTTATCCAAATGAGCCTGTCCGTGATCGGCAAACAAAATTGGATCAATGCTAGTGGCTCGAACTCTGTCCAGATCTTTTTGTGGAAGGAAAAAGTAATCGATTCTTGAGTATGATAAATGAACTTGAGAAAAAAAGGCATAATCCCTGACATTGAGGTGTTGTAAATGCCATACATCTACCAGTTGAAGAAGATTTAATTCTAAAGAAAAAAAAAAACTGCGCTATTGGTGAACAAATAAACTAAGCTGCAAATGTTATACAACATTAAACAGAGTTAAAAAACAGAAAGTCGAGCTAAAATGATTAAAGTCATGAGACAATATGATATGTGCTCACAGTGACAAGAATTAGTGTGCCGCAATAAGAGGAACCTGAAAATTAACCAAAATCCACTCTGTGCAATAGCACAAATTAGAAAGTGAAAAAATATAAAATAATTGTGAAATAAATCAAATGAAATAATACAAACAAAATATTGAATCAAAACAAAATAACATATGAATATATTGAGTGGCTAAAGTCCAAAAACTGTTGATAACCCAATGTAAATAAACAAAAAGTCCATAGATGGATCCAGTTGTAATATCTCCAAAGGTGATACCCCAAGAGAAAGTGATCAAAGTAGAAGTGCCTCCATTATAGCAAACACTGCCGCTTACCAGATGGCAATGGTCCCTTAATCACAGGGGACCAAAACCAGCAGATGACTGATACCCCAGCCTGGGATCTATAGGGGGTGAGCCGGACTCTTTAATCCCAGTGATGATGGTCTCCACATACGATCGGACCCAGCAGCAGAATCCACATGAAAATGATAAAGTCTCGCAATAGTGTAAAAACCCTTAATGTTTATTATAATTAATAAAAGACAAATGCGCACTTACATATTAGAAGACAACAGATAGCATGAATAAAAATCGAGCTGGCCAGTCTCGAATACACCCGTAGCTTCCAGGACTAAAGCATAAAGCGGTGACGTCAGCGCGTTGCTCCGCCTCCCTACGCGTTTCATCACTAGGGGACGTTGTCACGGAGCACGGGCGGTGTCCTGACGTACTGCTTAAAAACCAAACATCTAACTAAGCCTCGGTCTGGGTCCCGGGGGGAGAGAACCACTAGGCACCATCTTGGTTAGGGGTAAGCCTATGGACATACACGTCTAAAAGCCAATAGAGTAAGGGCAAAACAAAAGCGGACAAAAAACGCCTAGCCAGTTTGAAGGGACATAAAAAAAGAAAAGACTATCACAAAATACCAACTAATGTGGAAAATGAAGATTGAATTCCTCCCACACTGTGGATTAGACGCATCCAATAGATCATGGAAATAATAAACAGCTAGATGGAACAGATGTAGCAACCGGCAAATATCTCACAGCACACACAGCACTGCACAGCAAAGCCGGTCACAAATCTGTCCAAACTAGCAACGCTGTCTGAGTGACAATGAAGGTAAGAGCAATCAAGGTCCTATTAACAAAAAATGAACAAGAGGACCAGTGAAAAAAAAAATTCATAAAAATACTGAGCGTAAAATGTGGGCAGGGAAACAGTCTGAGCAGCGGGACCTCTAAATAAACAGTACCAATAAATGAATGAATGGATTAGTGGGTGAGATAAGTGTAATCACCTTCCCCCCGACAAAGAGGCGTCCCGCAGTTCCCCATACCCCATCTGTTCAGCATCTCAAAAAAAACAATAAAACCAAGAAAGGCAATAAACCCAAATATTCATAAAGTGTTAGGGAATACCATAATAACATGAAAAAAAGGGATTGTCAATTAAATTCACAGGAAAAAATATACATGAAATATATTCCAAAAGGTAAAAAAACAAAGAATACATTTAATTCTGCCTTTAGTCGCTTTAAATAAGAGAATGGTAGATGAGATAGACCCCTTGAAACACCTAAGAGTGGATCATATGCAAAATTAAAATCCCCTTCTAAAATCAATACACCATCACTATGCTCCAAAATCAGGGGAACCAATGACCTTAAAAAAAGCAGCTGATTCGAATTAGCAAAGTATACATTAAACAAGGTTAACCGAGTAGCTCCAATTACACCCTTAACAATCAAAAATCTTGCTCAACGCTGATGTATGTGTCTAGCAACCATGGAACGGACCTTGCTAGAAGAATACTGACTCCCTTAGCTTTAGAGATTGGCGATGAACAGAGATATACCACAGGGTAGGCTCTGTTACTCAATTTTGGTATTTTCCTGGCGTGGAAGTGTGTTTCCTGGAGGAAAACAATCTGACTCCGCATTTTTGTCAAGTCTCTCAGTAATCTGGACCTTATTTCTGGGACATTAAGGCCCTTCACATTAAGGGAGGTTAACCTTACCGGAGTGGTCGGTTGTACCCCGAAAGGAAATGGTGCCATGGTTCCCCCTTAAAGAAACTTAGCCCAAAGGGACTGGGAGAAGCCTATTTGGGGCTTTCCAAAATATATTTCCAAATCCATCCATAAAATGCCCAAGCCAGCATGACCACAGAGATATACACTATAGAACAGTACATGCATAAAGACATAAAAAACACAAAACCGAGAAATAGAGAGCCTGGTTGATGCTCAAGTAAGGTCCAACCAGTTAGGAACTTGTATTGGTTGTATTGGTATTGTATTGGTTCACATCCCAAAAATATAACTAAGTCTTGAAGCTGGTCCTGAGTGTGAAGTGGAAAGGACTGGTTGTCTTTTTTGACCCTCAGATGGAATGGGTGCCCCCAAGAATATGTAGCCCCAGAGGCTTTGTGTATTCCTTGATATATCCGAGAGGACCATTATCCATACTCCTGCGTGTTCAATCTGGCCCAGCTGCCATGCTTGATGCATAATCTCATCCTTTATGTTGAAGAAATGGATACGGCAAAGAACATCTCGTGGACCCGACCCCTGGTGACTCCTATACGGAGTGACTCTATGTACTCTATCTATTATGAGTTCAGCTAATGGGGGTTTGCCCAAGATTTTATTACAGATAGACTGTATCGTGGGTCTCAATTCTGCATCTTCAACATTTTCAGGAATACCTCTGAAGATATTATTCCTTCAGCTATGGTTTTCCAAATCATCTACCTGTGGAAGAATTGAAGTAAACTTTTGCTGTGCTGCAGAGTTCGATAATACCAATTCATCCATACGCATGTTCACATTGTCTACTGCGGATTCTAGGTTAGTGACCCTAGTCTCCACAATATCCAGCTGTTCCCGCACCTCTGAAATCTCTTTCAGATCAGTCTTAACAAATTCAGTACAGTGCCTAAAAATAGAGAACAACTGAGCATGTGCAGAGCAGGGTGAGACAGTGTATAACTGGATTTTAAACAATATTGCCACTTATTTTTAATGTTTTACATCTATAAAAGGAGCTTCTGAGTTTAATGAATCATCCTAGGCTAGCTCTTCTAGCCTTCCAAAGTACTTAATGACACCAGTGGTGACCGAATGACCAACATCCACACTGTCCAGGGGGGCACAAATCCACCTGCTCAAATAGAAGTAATTCCATTCTCTTTCATTGGCCAAAAGTGTGCAGAGAACAGCAATTCTTTAATGTGTGCCTTTAATCTAAAACTAGCAATGACTAACATAGTCCAATTTCCTATTCCCATTCTGAAGCTGATGAGGCCTCCACAGGAAGCAGGCAAGAGCAGCAAAAACATAATCGACCTCCTATGCAGATAAAGCATGGGGGGTAAAGACTGGGTCCCTGGACTTGCATCGTCTCCAGTCAAAGTCTTATGCCCCGTACACACGGTCGGATTTTCCGATGGACAATGTCCGATCGGAGCGTGTTGTCGGAAATTCCGACCGTGTGTGGGCGCCATCGGACATTTTCCATCGGATTTTCCGACACACAAAGTTGGACAGCAGGAGATAAAATTTTCCGACAACAAAATCCGATCGCGTCAATTCCGACCGTGTGTGGCCTGTTTTGACGCACAAAGTGCCACGCATGCTCAGAAGAAATTCCGACACGGGACAGCTCGTTCTGGTAAACTTAGCGTTCGCAATGGATACAGCACTTTCGTCACGCTGCAATGTTAAAAATGGTTTAATACAGCGCACTCTCTAATGTGACAAGAATTAAGTCGTTTTGCTGCTCATATTCACACACATTTCTCACAAAGTTTTATTTGTGTTTTTTTTAGTGGGATTCCCTCAATATATTGTTATTAGTTGTCACATCTGACAGTTTTATTTATTTATTTTTTTTTTTTTTTGGATTTTCAGCCTTTTTTTTTCTTTAATGTTTGGATTTTTTCCAAGGCTGATCTTTGCTCAATGTTATTTTTATTTTTACTCCAGAATATTTTTGTGTGTGTTTTGTGTGTCAAGTTACCCCAACACCATTGATATCTTTTATTATTTAATCTCCAGGAGATTGTTTGGTGTTGGTGTCCCTTGTTCATTTCACATTGTATATTTGAAATGTACCTGAATCCTCACAAAAAAACTGTCATTTTTGAAGTAAAACACATAGGAGAGTATAATTCAAAACAAAAATCCTTTATTAAGGGCTCAGAACCAAACAAAGAGGAAGGCAACACTGGATTAACATGAGAAATTAGCGAAGCCTGGGACCCCCACGGCAGACATCAATTCTTCAACATCAAAATTGGTGGCCTGAGGAGTCCATATGTAAGGGAGGGCAGTCTGGTCCAGAAGTCCCAGAGATCCGGATAGCAGCAGATGACATCTGTGTCCCCAGGCTGTGGTACCACAAGAGGCTGCATCTTTTGGCCAACCAGACTGAACCCAGGGCAATCACTGTCTGGTCTTCCTTCCACGCTTCCTTCCCGGCTGTGGCTGTGCAGTTGGAGATGTGGCAGGAGGAGGAGTAGGACCTGGAGGAGGAGGAGGAGGAGGACTGGGAGGACCTGGAGGAGGACTGGGAGGACCTGGAGGAGAGGGAGGAGGAGGAGGAGGACCTGCAGGAGGAGGAGGAGGACCATCCCAAAGCTGTGTGTGAGGTGTAATTTGGCCCCTCATACCTTTCTCCAGAGCCTCTGATATGAGGGCCTCACACATGGCTTTTTGGCCCTCCTCCATCCTCTGCATTTTATATGCTATGAATGCAGCAATGTTCTCCTGCCTGGTGTGGGGTGCTCCCAGGACCTCTGTAGCCCTCCAAAAGAATGCTATAGCCGCCTCCTCTAGGGCACTCGTCCTACTGTCACTTTCTGTTTTCAGGTGTAGGGGAGGGACCTTGATATCAGCCAGCCGGCTCGGCCCGGCCACCTCCTGGCTGAGACTTCCCTGTGTATGAAAAAGGGACATGGTTGTAATGTTTTGCATCATCAATCACAATCCTAAATTAGTACTCCCAACTAACATCTAGTTATCATCATTGATTGGACAAGCAGAAATATTTAGAGGAATGCTATACCTGGCTCAATCTGGGCTCCTCCACATGTGGCCTGGAAGGCCCAGGTTGGGCATCAGAAGCCTCAGCCAGGGGGGAAGGAAGCGTGGAAGGAAGACTGGAGAGGGATGGCCTGGGTTCAGTCTGGCCTGCCAGAAAATGCAGCCTGTCATAGTACAACATCCTGGGGACATAGATGTCATCTGCTGCTCCGGATCTCTGTGAATCCTGGACTTTCTTGCGCTCCCTTAGATATGTGCTCCTCAGGCCACCAATGAAAATCTTTAAATAAGTGATATCTGCCGTGGGGATCACCTGCTTCACAATTTCACACAATTGCTCCAGTGCTGCCTTCCTCTTTGCTTGGTTCTTGAAATGGGGGTGTTTAATCTCCCACAGACAGGGCAGCTCACTTAGCATATCTATGAATACTGACATGAAGTCATTATCTTTCATTAAGATATCCATGTTCACTGCAAGACACAACACAAGACAAAGCCTAATGTCAGACAAAACTCTCCTAATCTTGTTACAATATAGGCCTCAATCTAGAAGCAGTATAGGCACAAGTTTGGCTCTTACCTTCGTTCTTACGATCGGCGCGTCCAATGCTCCTTCCTCCGCTCACAGATCGTACGTAATACGCACGCGTGTTACGCTTTATACACACTGCGCATGCGTGTAACTCCGCCCGCCCCTGACATTCTTTCTAGTCTATTCCCCGCCCCTTTTCGTTCGGCGCAGTGGGTGAAGAGCACATGGCGGAGTTACAGCAGGTGCGTGCTAATTCGAACAACGAGGAGGAGGAGGAGGAAAGCCCGGATCCAGGCACGTCCCGATCCAGAAGGAGACGTTTTAAGGCCACAAATATGTCGTTTGGGGAGATGTTGGAGATGGTCGACATCATGAAGAAGTCCGACTATGATGGAAAATATGGGCCTTACCCCAACCCCAACATCCGAAAGGCCAAGATCATGGCGAAAGTGGTCAGGAGTCTTGAGCGGAATTTCGGGGTACGAAGGTTTAAAGATCAGCTCAGGAAGCGGTGGTTGGACCTGAAGTTGAGAGAGCCAGAGCAGTACCGAAAGATCCGGAGAGTGCTGCAAAAAAGTAAGTAGTTGTGCTGTGTTCCTATTCTTTCTGTCTTTATTCCGTTCGTTCTGCTCCATATGCTTTTAGTAATTGTAACGTTTCAAAAGGTCAACTTTAATGTTCATGGGCCCATTATTCGTTCGTATCAAACATTTTTCTTTCGGCCTCTAGAACACCATTGCATTTTCACACATTTTTGGGGGCCTACTTGGATGCCAAATATTTGTTTGTGTAGATGGGTTTGTTACTAGAATGAATAGATTGTGTGTAAGGAGAGGACACTGAGCAGCTGTTTTCACATCTGGACACTGGAGCACTAGTGTGGGACCCCAGAACACCCTTTTTATTAGGGGGGCCACACAGGTGCTCCAGTGTATACTATAGGGGGGGCTACATCTGTGAAGCTTGTACCAAACAGGTAAAGTATTGCAGCTTGACAAAGGGCAATAAAAAATATACATCTTGGAACTCGGCTAAAATAGATAATTGTACCCCACTTCCAAGCAATGTTTCCTATTTCTAGTTCTGCCATCAAATATCTGTGTGCTAATTATACCATTTTTGTTTTACATAGGGGAGAAAAGACTCGGACACCCCTCATCCCAGGAGACCACAGACCCCCACAGACCCCCCCCCTCTGGAAGAAGGGGAAATACCAACCCAAGAAGCTGAGCAGGAGGAAGAAGAAGATGTGGTGGAGATTGGCACCACAACAGGTGAGTGTCTGCGACCACAGACTCAGGTAAAAGAGATGGATGGTGGCAGATTTTTGAGACCTTTTTTTTTGTTCTTTATCTCTTTTTAGGTGATCGTGATCCAGAACGCTTTACATCTGAAAGTGCCCAGATACTCATCGGGGAGATCATGGGGTGTAATCTCCAATTGCAAAACATCCAGCAACAAATCACTGATGTTATTAAAAAAAAATAATAACATCATTGATGTTTTGGGGCGAATTTAAACCCCACAAAATCACCTGTTTTATGTAACTAAAGTTTTTACAATGTTTAGAAAAGCCAAATTTGGAGGATGCACACAGTGTGCCAACATGTGCTATCTGCCAGCACTGGAGATCAATGGACGCGTTTTGGGGGTGCAACTGCTTCCTCAATTATAAAGTCGCATTGAGGAAGGGCTTGCTCCCCCAAAACACGTCCCTTGATCCCCCCTGATGGCAGATAGCACATGTTGACATTCTGAACTTGGTGTGCATCTTCCAAATTTGGCTTTTCCAGGGGTGATTTCCCCCCATCTGAACGCTATATCAAACACAGTTCCTAAATACTCATGTCTGATATAGCCTTCAGGTTTTACCATATGTGAACTTTGTAAGTTCAAGTTTTTTGGCTTTCTTGTTGGTTTTACACAGGCCTGTTTTATCTGAAATGGATATTTCGATTTTTGATAATGCTACTGCAAACATTGTTATACAACAAACATGTTGGTTTGTTTTAAAAACCTTGCGGAAATGCACATGTGATTGTGCAGCTATAAAAAAGTGCCTTACTCAAGAATGTGTGGATTATTGTCTCAACACTACAACACTTTTGGGGTGATGTAATTGCTGTTTTATGCACAAATGGGGGTTATTTCCTAAGGGCAATTACACTTTGCACTACAAGTGCAGGTTCAGTGCAGTTGCAAGTGCACTTGTAGTGAAATGTGTTTTGGCATTTAGGAAGTACCAGCCAACACTATTTTTTATAAGGTTACCCAATCACGACATTTTCTGCACTCAAAACATTTCTGTCAGGGTCAGCTAAAACAAACACAAGCAGTAAATGTCCACCAAGAATTTCTTTTGTTTGTTTTTTATTTTACAAAGGTGTCACAGATTCTCTGGCATATTGATAGCCCCCCTACCCGCAAAGAACTCCAGGTAGCGTAACCGGAAATCACGGGCATTCAGGGAGGGCAAGCCAGGACGGCCACTTTCAAGCGCCGTCAGTGTTGATGGATTTGGGATTCCGGCCTCAGGCCCAACTGAGCCAGCATAGTTGGCTGAATGTTTTCTTAAAAAATTATGGAGAACACAGCAGGCAAGTATTATATGGTTCAGTTTATACTCCGCCATATGGATGGGTGTCAGAAATAATCGGAACCGGCTGGCCAGGATTCCAAATGTGTTCTCCACCACTCTTCGGGCTCTGGCCAGCCGGTAATTAAAAACCCTCTGTTCCGGAGTGAGGGTCCTCATCGGGAATGGCCGCATCAGGTGGTCCCCCAGCGCAAATGCTTCATCAGCAACGAACACAAATGGGAGACCTTCAACATTGTCCTCTGGAGGTGGCAAGTCCAAGCTGCCATTCTGGAGACGCCTGTAGAACTCCGTCTGGGCGATCACGCCACCATCGGACATCCGGCCATTCTTCCCCACATCCACATACAAGAAGTCGTAATTAGCCGACACCACCGCCAACATCACTATACTATTAAACCCCTTGTAATTATAATAGTACGACCCCGAGTTGGGTGGTGGGACGATGTGGACGTTTTTCCCATCAATTGCCCCTCCGCAGTTAGGAAAGTCCCACCGCTGGGCAAAGTGGGAGGCCACAGTCTGCCATTCCTGTGGCGTGGAAGGAAACTGTTGAGGAAAAAACAATAAACATTACTATTTTTTCACAGAAACATGGCAAGCAGATTATACACAAACATTATGGGGCAACCTCCAGATAGCATTTAATAAGGGGAATTTAACAAGGCCAAAGTATAAGGTACACCTATCATATTCCCCCTCCCCCCCTCTCATGGGCCATTTCTAACATTATAGGGGGGGGAACTCTTGGACAGGTAACCCTCTTCACTTCATTTTGAGATGAATGCCTAAATACAGGGTATTACTTGGAACAGCCCCTCCTTAGTTACACTATTAGCAGACCACTGGACAGGTAAGAAGTGTCTGAATACAAAGATATAAATACACATTGTACACATTTGAGGACATTTGGACATTCTGCTATTACCTATCAAGATAATAATAGGATACAAAAACTTTAAACAGTTCCATTGGAAAGTATACAGGCAGGCCCTTGCACTACATGCTTTGGGGAATTCATCCATAAATCTGACCAGTAAAGAGATGGGTATAGTGTGTATGGGTTTGGCAAAGTCAGCAGATAGATGATTGAGGATAGAGAATTGGGATCAGCTGACTTAGCAGTTGGGGGAGGGAGGGTTACCAAAAATTTGTGGACACCACAAAAAAAGCCTCTGGCACTCTGCCTGAATTTAAAGCTAAAATAACATTAACAAACATTTTAGGGGGTGTTTGGGGTAAAGCACTACTATGGAGCTGATAAAATACATTGTTAAGTGACTACATGAGGTGAATATAGGGCAGGAGACACCATGCTGGAGAGGTTATTGAAGGGCAAATATGTATGAAGGACATAAAATAATAATTACATAAAAATCCAGCATGCATGAGGACAAAGGGGACATTCACAGCATATTCCAATCATGGTAATTAGGGAATGAGGAAAGAAATACAAGATATTAGCAAACATTCAATACAATAAAATATGATATAAAAGGATAAAAATCTTACCTTCATATACTCCTTCTGCAGGACCTGGATGATGGCAGAACAGGTCTCTGGGATAATGATCCCCAGAGCCTGGGGGGAGATGCCTGTCGAGAACTTCAAGTCCTGCAGGCTTCTCCCTGTGGCCAAATACCGCAAGGTAGCGACCAACCTCTGCTCCGGAGTGATGGCTTGCCTCATGCAGGTATCCTGCCTGCTGATATAGGGGGTCAGCGAAGCCAACAGACGGTGAAACACGGGGTCCGTCATCCTGAGAAAGTTCCTGAAATCATCAGTATTATTCTTACGGATCTCACGGAGCAAAGGCATATGACAGAACTGGTGACGCTGAAGCAACCAATTCTTGGTCCATGAACTCCTCCCCACCCTGTTCATGGACTGGACTTGTGTCAAGGTCAGGACCCCAACACCAAGCCCCCGCACAGCACGAACTCTACGAGGAGTACGCATACGAAACATGGCTAGAAAACGGTCGGCTGCTCAGAACGAAGTAACAGAACGCACTGAAGAACAGCAAGGCCTGTGAAGAGCGACCTGAAAACCAGTAACGAACGAACAAGAATACAGTGACTAAAGTCACGCGGAACTTGCTTGCACGCACTGAAGAGCAGATACAAACCCACAAGCACAAACTGAACGGCAGAAAACGATCTGAAAGCCACGAGTCTGAAAAAGCACGAATCGTCTCTCACCAAACTTTTACTAACACGAGATTAGCAAAAGGAGCCCAAAGGGTGCCGCGCTTGGTTCTGAACCGGCCTTTTCTAGTCTCGTCGTACGTGGTGTACGTGACCGCATGGTTGTCGATCGGAAATTCCGACAACTTTGTGCGACCGTGTGTAGGCAAAACAAGTTTGAGCCAACATCCGTCGGAAAAAATCAGAGGATTTTGTTGTCGGAATGTCCGAACAAAGTCCGACCGTGTGTACGGGGCATTAGAGGCAAAAACTCTTCTAGAAGGACTACCTGAATATATTTAACTCATTCCCCTAACTCACCTTACTGGTAAAAGCTTCCCTAATGATTGGCCAGGGTGAAATATTCATAGCCCATGCTTTTGTATCTTCTTTCTCTATCTGCTGGAGGATATTCCTGAATGAACAGACAGAATCAAACAATAAAGTGGATGTAAACCCAATATCATCCTTTCTAAACTACTGCCATAGGGGTTATCTATAAGGATATACATGCCTCCTGCCAAATCATGCTGAGGTGTGGAAGAGCCAATCCTGGCAGAGCTGCTAAAGAAAGGAGTGGAGGAGGGAATTAAAAAATAATGCCTGTGTCTTAGGCTAGTGCACAAGATGTAAATCACCTGTCACTCACAGCAAGGAGGAGTATTTGACAAAGTTTTTATCAGTTTGTCAAGATTTTTCTCACTGAACAATAAAAGAGGATTGCTCAGAGATGGATTAACTATGTGTGGCAAGACTGGGCTCAAATGATAGGAAATCTTATACTCTACAGTATAATATATATAAAAAAAAAAAAAAATTCGGGTTTATATCCACTTTAAACCTGGTACACACTAGGAGTTTTTTGGCTGACAAAAAAACTGTCAGCTCCGGCTGCTGTACTAACTATGTGAAGTTAGTACAGCGACTTCCCCCACTCAGCTGTTGTGTTCTCACAGGGGGACGCCCCCCCACCACCAGAACACTCCAATCAACGCTCTCCGCCAATGGTGGAGAGCGCTGATTGGGAGTCGGTCGGCTGCTACAGAAGCCAACTTCTGTCAGACAGGGTGCCGAATGTTGCCCTTTTATTTTTATTTTTTTACCGCCCAATGTCTCCTGACATTCGGCCCATGTGTATGGAGCTTTAGGGAAAGCCTAACGAATGCAGAAAACAAAAAGAATTAGAGCTTAGCCTGGCTTTAGCCTAGCTGCCCACTCCATTTAGACTAGTGGCACTCCAACCCGATACACAAAAATTAAGATCAGAAAGCTCTTATTGTCCTCAATATGAAAACAACTGCATTCCAACTTTAGTACATTAATTATTTTTTCTGCTTTTGGTTTTTTGCCCTATCTATGACTTTGGGGAGTATTTGATGACTAAAGGAATGACACAAATTCTGTATTCAATGGAATGTTACAAGTTGCACATCTGTGAGCTATTATTTCATTGTTTTTAATATAACAGGAAGGACTTATGTGGAATCTGACATCATAACCTCTTTAGACCAAGTTTACAGTTGTGAAAAGTGTACACAGCTGTGTAATTGGTACATATTTTCTATACCAATATACATAAACCAAAAATCATTTGTATTCATAAAGTGTTGGTACTAGCAAACATGAGCAACTCCACTGGTATTATCTCTATGCTTGACTGTTGGCTGTATGAAAACAATTCAAATTAATCCTTAATTAAGCAAAGACATATTGCCTGCTGAATCATCCAAACTGAAATCAATTAATGTGGTGGGTTGGCTGGATTTTATCTTTGTTTATGAGTCTCATTGGGTTTTGATTATTAAAGCAATTTTATTTGAATGTTTTTATTTTGTTAGCCTGCTGCTCAATTATTTATTTATTTATTACAGGTATTTAAATAGCGCTGTCATTTTACGCAGCGCTTTACATTTATATTGTACATTCACATCAGTGCCTGCCCTCAAGGAGCTTACAATTTGAAATTCACATACTAGAGCCAGTTTAGACAGGAGCCAAATAACCTACCAGCATGTCTGTGGAGTGTGGGAGGAAACCGTAGTACTCGTAGGAAACCCATGCAGGCACAAGTACAATACAGTTAGATGATTTCAGGTGGCATGCGTTAAGTTTTGTATAGACTTATGGCCAATTCGCACCTAGGCAGTCTTTTGCAGGGAGTTAATGCGCATGTTTTAGAATATGCTGCAGCAACTGGCTAGGGTAGAGTAAAAAGAGGGCAAGTACTACTTTTCCATCGCAACACTCCACAAAGCACAGTAATGTGTTTCAGTCCATTGAGATGTGCTGCAACACATATATGAATGGGATGTGTTGCTTTAGTGCATTGGTGTGCATTAAAAAGCACCAAAAAGGGTGCATATAAGAGATCATTGTCAGATTTTATATACATGTTAAAGAATATGTCAACCCAGAATTTCATATTTCTGATATGTGCCTGCTGTACCATGTACTTGTCTCTGCTTTCCTATTAAAGACTGACCACACTAGGCAGGAGAGCACAACTTGATCAATTTTCTAACTGTACTGGGAACTCAGCCTGCACTCTTCCAATGATCAGACTGGTGCTGACACGCCCCACTGCTCAGCTTTTCACTGGGAAGAGCAGTGTGCTGCTGTTTCTCCGTTTCTCCTCTCTTAGCTCTCTAAGATCCTTATACAGCTGAGAACAGGGGTTATATGATCGCTTATAAAAAAAGAGGGAAAAAAAGGTGTTTGTAATGTTTTTTATATGTTTATACAAATGATTTGTCTTTCATTTTTATTTTAAAGTGAATGGGATGTTTTACAAGATGAGGGTTTACATATACTTTAACCACTTCCCACCCGCCATATTACAAAATGACGTGCGCAAATTGGTTACATTATCCTGACCAGACGTCATCTGACGCTTGTCCCTCGGACACAGCGCATCCCTGATCAGGGTAAACAGCCAATGAAATGTCACAAATCACAGCTGGTCACATGTCACAACAATGAGGATGAGCGCCCAATGCACGCCCCGGGGGGGCCAGCAGCACCCCGTTTGGGGATGGCGCGTGTCCCTTGGACATAGCCCATCCCCGATCAGGGTAAATAGCCAATAAAAATTGTCTTTTTACCACATGATCGGCTGTGTCCAATCACAGCCGGTCACAAGTATAAACAATACAGCGGTTTCCAGGGAGCTTTCCTTCTCTCTCCTCACACACCGATCGTGTGAGGAGAGATCTGAGAACTGTGAGTTACAATTTACTGTTTTCCTGCCTGCACAACACGGCCCCCCCAATAAAGAAAACCTGTCACACAGACCATCTGGATCTGTCACAGCCCATCTGGATCTGTCATAGCCCATCTGTCACAGCCCATCTGTCACACAGGCCGCCACCAGTACTGCCATTGGTACCACCATCGGTACCACCATCAGTACTATCTAGATCTGTCACAGCCCATCTGAATCTGCCACAGCCCATTTGGATCTGGCACAGCCCATCTGGCACAGCCTATCTGTCACACAGGCCGCCACCAGTACCATCATCGGTACCGCCATCAGTACCACCACCGGTACCGCCATCAGTACCCTCTGATCTGTTACAGCCCATCTGGATTTGTCACAGCCCATCTGTCACAGCCCATCTCTCACACAGGTCCGCCATTGGTACCGCCATCAGGACTGCCACTGGTATCGCCATCACTACCACCACACAGGCCCGTCCTCGGTTCTGCCATCAGTACCTCCATCAGTACCGCCATCAGTACCATCTGACCTGTCACAGCCCAGTTGGATTTGTCACAGCCCATCTGTCACAGCCCATCTGTCACACAGGCCTGTCATCGGTACCACCATCGGTACCGCCATCACAGGCCTATAATCAGTACTGCCATCAGTATCACCACACAGTCCTGCCATAAGTACCGTCACACAGGCCCACCATCAGTAGCCTGTCAGTACCGTCACACAGGCCTATCAGTACTGTCACACAGGCCCGCCATCAGTGACCTTTCTATAAAACCACCAGTACCATCACACAGGCCCATCAAAAGTATCGCCATCACGTCTCAAAGAGTGTACACACCTGAGGAGGCACATAACATCCTTACCATGTCGGATGATGAGAGCAGCAAGGAGCTCCCATCATCCAATTCTGGTTAAGAATATGAGCCAGTGGAGGGTAGTGGATCGGAGTCCAAGTCAGCAGAGGAAACCATCCCTACTAAAAGAATAAGGAGATCAGGACCAAGATCAGGACCAAGATCAGAAGACTGATCTGTCACAGCCCATTTGGATTTGTCACAGCCCATCTGTCACAGCCCATCTGTCACACAGGCCTGCCATCGGTACCGCCATCGTTACCACCATCACACAATAAAATGTGAAATTACACATCCAGCCCAAAGAATCCGGGCCCAGTCCTACCTTCCCGATGCCCTGGCTAATGCCTTATGGTTGCCTACCAGCTCAGGATCCAATATAATCCCCCTATCACCGCACAACCAGGTGTGCAGCCCAACACTACCAATTTCTCACAATTGGATTATTTTTATTTGTCTTTCCTCGAAGATTTGTTGCAGTACATGGTGGACCAAACCAATCTCTGTGCAGATCAGTTTAATGCTGCCAACCCCGATTCATCTTATGCCCACATGTTCCATTGGCGACTTCTCACACTAGACAAATTCAAATTGTTTTTAGGCCTTACGTTCAATATGGGGCTTACAAAGAAGAACAAACTCCAAGCCCACTGGTCCACCAACCCCATCCACCACATGCCCATCTATTCTGCTGTCATGTCCAGGACACACTACAACATGATCATGCGTTTCCTACACTTTAATGACAATTCATAGTGCCCTCCCCAAGATCATCCCAACCACAACAAACTGTACAAGATACGCCCCCTAATAAATTATTTTACCAAACGATTTTCTGAAGTGTTTATCCCTGACCAAAATATATGTGTGGACGAATCCCTTCTCCACTTTTCTAGCCAGCTGCAGTTCAAAGAATATATCCCAAGTAAGAGTGCCAGGTACGGGTTAAAATGTAATAAATTGTGTGATTGAGCCACTGGATACGTATACACCTTCCGAATTTATGAAGGCAAAGACTCCCAGGTCCAGCCCCGTAATTGCCCAACATATATAGGAACCAATGGTAAAATTGTTTGGGACCTTGCATACCCCTTGTTAAAAAAAGGATACCACTTATATGTAGACAAATACTACAGCATCTTACCCCTTTTCCGTCACCTGTATTGTGAAGAAACCCTGGCCTGCGGTACCTTCAGGAAAAACAGGAAGGGCTTCCCACAGTGTTTACTATCCAAAAGGCTACAAAACGGGGAATGAGGAATGAGGAAGTGTTGGCCATGAAGTGGAGGGACAAGAAAAATGTCCACATGATGACTACCATCCACAATGACAGCTTAGGGAGATTCAGAGAAGATGCGGCCCCATTGTAAAGCCTTAATGTGTCCACGACTACAATCTTTTCATGGGGGGGTGGATTTAAATGATCAGATGCTACAACCTTATTTGTCAACCCGAAAGTCCTGTTACTGGTATAAAAAAGTTGAATTTCATCTTTTTCATATGGCCATGTTCAATTTGTTTGTCTGCTATCAAAAATCACTCAAAACCCAACCCATCACCTACCTCAAATATATTGAAGACATTGTCACCGCCCTGATTTACCAGCAAGGACCCGCCCCAGGAAGCATTTGCTCTGATAGTGTGAGTTGACTTCACGAGCATCATTTTTCCCTATAACATTCCCCCCACAGAATCCGGAAGAAGACACCAAAGGAGATGTAGTATATGCAGCAGAGGAGGAGTTAGAAGAGATACCAGCTATTATTATCCCCAATGTCCCTCCCAACCTGGCCTGTGTAACGGAGAATGCTTCAAAAATTATCACACATCCATCAGATATTAGTTCCCCTTATTATTACCAGACTGCCATTTCCCCGTTTCAAATACCCGTGTGGATCATTTGTCTGCTACCATGTTTCTTCCTTCCATGTTAATTAGTGTGGTGGAAAATGTAGCGCTAACTGTTATACACAAATATCGTGATAAATGTACCAAAAAGAATAAATGATCAAAAAAACTCCAAAACTGAATGTCATGTAGATGCTCTTACCAGAACGGGTGGACTCAAATGTCAGCGACATAGAGTCATCAAGGCAGTATGCCACCCAGGGCAGGTATAGGGATATCCGGATGGTTCGAACCTCTAGGATGGAATCTATGTCGCTGACATTTGAGTCCACCCATTCTGGTAAGAGCATCTACATGTCAGTCAGTTGTTGATGATTCCCCTTTGATGTTGTCTCCACGGACGGAGTTGTATCCCCATTACCAACGCTCTTGGATTTCTACCATCCGGTGTTTGATTATTTTGCTCACACAGTTGGACATTCACTTTTTTCACCATTTTATGTTATAGGTTTATTCCATTGTTTATCACTGTTTTGTCGATGGACAATCACTTTATATGGACTTTTGAGGTTTTTTTGATCATTTATTCTTTTTGGCACATTTATCACGATATTTGTGTATAACAGTTGGCGCTACATTTTCCACCACCCTGTTATTCCATGTTTGTCACATTTTATGTAGCTGCTCATTTTTCACCTTTTTTGGGGTTAGCGCAGTATTTCCCTTTATATTTCCACAATGTTAATTAACTGACCCTGGCCTGTTTACCGATGATGTCTTTGCCTACCATTTTAACCACGTTTCTGACTTCCATGTGCACCGACCTCGGCCTGTTAATCGACCATGTTTTTGTCTGCCACTTGGACTGATCTTTTGCCCTTCTACTTTAGTACACAGGGGTCTCACATATGTGAGGGGCTTCAAATAGCGTTCTGAGTAGGGAAAATCAGTTTTGGCTTTCTGTGTTCTCAGAGCAGGGTCTGGTTGGCCGGAGGCTTCAAAAGAGATTTAGGTGGGAGAAGCCTCTACCCCTGTCCCCCTGGCTGTGTAAAAGTCTCACACATGTGGTATCGCTATACTCAGGAGTAGTAGCAGAATGTATTTTGGAGTGCCATTTTTGCTATGTACATGCTATGTGTTGGAAATATCTTATAGATGGACATAATATCTTATAAATGGACACATGTATAAGTGCCCTGTATTGAAGTGGTTAAAGACCTATTCAAAGCTATCAGAGTGGGTGTGTTTCGGTGATAGGTGCTACCACAATGAACTTTTGTTGTGGTACGGTATGTATTACCACAATGTACCCTCACAGACAGGTGTGATTAGGCCTTTAATGTGTACGTAAATTCTACTAAATACTAAACTTCTCTTATTTGCATCCTTTTTGGGGTTTTGCATATACCATTTAAGTGTTTTATTACAACTATAGGATAGGTGCAAAAAATAGCTGCTGACCCTGTCAGAAACTCAGAACTGCCTTGTGTCCAATGGACTCTGCAGTTTTATTTCAAGCATTGTTATCAGTTCTGCCAAGTTCTGCAAGGGTCAGCACATATGTTTCAGTACTTGCAGGGGTCTTTAACCACTTGACCACTGGGCACTTAAACCCCCTTTATAACCAGACCAATTTTCGGCTTTCAGTGCTCTTACAATTTGAATGACAGTTACTCAGTCATGCAACACTGTATCCATATGAAATTTTCCTTTTTTCACACAAATAGAGCTTTCTTTTGGTGGTATTTGATCACCTCTGGGTTTTTTATTTTTTGTGCAATAAATGAAAAAAGACCGAACATTTTGTAAAAAAATGCATTTTTCTTCATTTCCGTGAAACATTTTTGCAAATAAGTAATTTTTCTTCATAAATTTGGCCAAAAATGTATACTGCTACACATCTTTGGTAAAAAATAACCCAAATTAGTGGATATTGTTTAGTCTGTGTGAAAGTTATAGGGTCTACAAGCTATGGTGCCAATCACTGAAAATGTATCAATTTGATCACACCTGATGTACTGACATCTCATTTCTTGAGACCCTAACAAGCCAGGAAAGTACAAATACCCCCCAAATGACCCCTTTTTGGAAAGTAGATTTTCCAAGGTAGTAAGGTAGTAAGAGGCATAGTTAGTTTTTTGAAGTTGTCATTTTTCCCACAATTCTTTGCAAAATGAAGATTTTTTTTATTTTAATTTTTTTAAACACCAAATTGTCATTATAACAGGTTATTTCTCTCACATGGCATGTACATTCCACAAATGAAACCCCAAAATATATTTTGCTGCTCCTCCTGAGTATGCCGATACCACATGTGTGAGACTTTTACACAGCCTGGCCACATACAGAGGCCCATTGAAGTAGCCCCTTCAGGCGTATTAGGAGCATAAACTATACATCTAATTTCTCAACCACCTATTACATTTTTGAAGGCCCTGGAGCACCAGGACAATGGAAATGCCCACAAAGTGACCCCATTTTGGAAAGCAAACACCCCAAAGTATAATCTATGAGGCATAATGAGTCTTTTGAACGGTTCATTTTTTTGAGAAACATGCATGTATTCGAGAAATGTACTGTCTATTTTTGTTTTTTCATTTTGCCCAGACATACACTTTTAGGTTGATGAATTGTGGAAATAATCCAAACACAACACACTGAAACACAAACTGATTAGCACCATATTAAAATATAATGTCCCTATGTAATGATAAATTGACCATTTACACACCATGATGATCACCTTCTGGTTAGTCCTAAACTAACTAAAACAGATACAAGATTAAATTGTACAGTTTGTACTTTATTTAAATACTTAACATTTTCCTTTAGGGCGCCTTACTTTTAAATTATACAGATTGTCTGATTATGATTATAGGTGTGACTTTTACTTGATTGATGATTTGGCTATGAGTGAAATCAATGGTTACAAAATGCAGAGTATAAGTGGCGGAACTTTCAGGGTCGCTGCAGTCACACGTGCGACAGGGCCCTGCCGTTCTGCTGCTGTTGGGGGGCCCCAAAGACCCGGCATCGTCCCCTGCACCTCTGGCTTTCAGTTTGGGATGCAGTAGGGAGAGTGGGAGGCGGCGATTGGCAGCTCTATGGTGACTGCGGGATCTCCCTGGGGCTAGTAGTTCTGACCTGGGCAGGTATCAGTTTCACTCTTCAGTGTACAAGTGAGTCGCTCTGCTTGTACACTCTTGCTGATAGCTGCCCGGGTCAGAGGCCCCTCCCCTCTCCACTGTATACACTCGGGAGGAGAACTACAAGCCCCAGGGAGATCGCGTGGTCCACAGGCACCATAGAGCTGCCGATCACCCCCTCCTACCTCCCCCTGTGCTGGGGGTTGGAGGTGCACAGACAGCAGAGACCAGCCAGGTACACTGGGAACCTCTGGAAGGGGGGGCGGCTGTCTGGGGACCCTAATGTAAGGGGGGCTCTCTGGGGACCCTGATGTAAGGGGGGCCCTCTGGTGACCCTGATGTAAGGGGGGCTCTCTAGGCACCCTGATGTAAGGGGGGCTCTCTGGGAAACTTGATGTAAGGAGGGGGCTCTCTGGGGACCCTGATATAAGGAAGGGGCTTTTTGGGGACCCTGATGTAATTGGGGGGATCTGGGGACCCTGATGTAAGGGGAAGGCTCTTTGGGGACCCTGATATAAGGGGGAGGCTCTCTGTGGACCTCTGGAAGGGGGTGGCTGTCTGGGGACCCTAATGTAAGGGGAGCCCTCTGGGGGCCCTGATATGTAGGGGGCTCTCTGGGTAACCTGATATATGGGGGGCTCTCTGGTGACCTTGATGTAAGGGGGGCTCTCTGGGGACCCTGATGTAAAAGGGGGCTCTCTGGGGACTCTGATGTAAGGAGGGGGCTCTCTGGAGACCCTGATGTAAGGGGGGGCTCTCTGGGGATCCTGATGTAAGAGGGGGCTCTCTGGGGACTCTGATGTAAGGGGGACTCTCTGGGGACTCTGATGTAAGGAGGGGGCTCTCTGGGGATCCTTATGTAAGGAGAGGCTCTCTGGGGACCCTGATGTAGGAGATGGCTTTCTGGGGACTCTGATATAAGAGGGGCTCTCTAGAGACCCTGATGTAAGGGGGGCTCTCTGGGGACCCTGATGTAAAAGGGGGCTCTCTGGGGACTCTGATGTAAGGAGGGGGCACTCTGGAGACCCTGATGTAAAGGGGGCTCTCTGGGGATCCTGATGTAAGAGGGGGCTCTCTGGGGACTCTGATGTAAGGGGGGCTCTCTGGAGACCCTGATGTAAGAGGGACTCTCTGGGGACTCTGATGTAAGGAGGGGGCTCTCTGGGGATTCTTATGTAAGGAGAGGCTCTCTGGGGACCCTGATGTAGGAGGAGGCTTTCTGGGGACTCTGATATAAGAGGGGCTCTCTGGAGACCCTGATGTAAGGGGGGGCTCTCTGGCGACCCTGATGTAAGGAGGGGCTCTCTTGGGATCCTTATGCAAGGGGGGGCACTCTGGGGACCCTGATATAAGGAGAGGACTTTCCCGTTGGACCCTGATGTATGGGGAGGGTCTCTGGGGACCCTGATGTAAGGGGAGGCTCTCTGGAGACCCTGATGTAAGGGGGCTCTCTGGGGACCCTGATGTAAGGGGGGTTCTATGGGGACCCTGATGTAAGGAGGGGCACTCTGGGGACTCTGATGTAAGGAGGGGCTCTCTGGGGATCCTTATGTAAGGGGAGGCTCTCTGGGGACCCTGATGTAAGAGGGGGCTCTCTGGGGACTCTGATGTAAGAGGGGCTCTCTGGAGACTCTGATGTAAGGGGGCTCTCTGGTGACCCTGATGTAAGGAGGGGCTCTCTGGGGATCCTTATGTAAGGGGGGCTCTCTGGGGACCCTGATGTAAGGAGAGGGCTTTCCCGTTGGACCCTGATGTATGGGGAGGCTCTCTGGGGACCCTGATGTAAGGGGAGGCTCTCTGGGGACCCTCATGTAAGGGTGGCTCTCTGGGGACCCTGATGTAAGGGGGGCTCTCTGGGGACCCTGATGTAATGAGGGGGCTCTCTGGGGAAGCTGATATAAGGAAGGGGCTCTCTGGGGACCCTGATATAATTGGGGGGCTCTGGGGACCCTGATGTAAGGGGGAGGCTCTTTGGGGACCCTGATGTAAGGGGGAGGCTCTCTGTGGACCCAGATGTAAGGAGGGGCTCTCTGGGGACCCTAATGTAAGGGGGGCTCTCTGGGGACCCTGATGTAAGGGAAGGCTCTCCGGGGACCCTGATGTAAGGGGTGGGCTAAAGCGTATGACTTTCTTTACTTGCTACACTGCTATGGGCTCTAGCTCGAGATCTTTTGTAGACCTAGCCCTTCATGGTTTCTTGTAACGGGGCCCTGAAGATTCTAGTTACGCCTCTGCAGAGTGTAAATAAATGTATCCATGGACATAAATAAATGTGTTCATCAACTTGTTTATGAAGTGTTACTGTCAGTGTTAAAGTATTATAAGAAATAATGTATTTTGGTAATAGATTACCATTTAGTTAGACGATCAATGCTTTAGCAAAAGTTAGCTTTCATGAAAACCATATGTCAAAACAGTTACTAGATCGATAAATATAGGCAGTTGAAGTTTATATGCAAATATCAACTTTTCCTGTAAAAATGTATGTGGGTCCTGCCTGCTCCTTTCTCCTGTGCCTCCTTATTGGTTGGTTAATGTGTTTTGGGTGGCCTTACTGACAAATATGGAGACTTGAAAGGTTTCAGACCCCATTCACACAGGGGCAACACGACTTTCAGGTCGCCTCAGCGAGGCGACCTGCAAACGACTGCCCGGGCGACTTGCAAGACGACTTCTGTATAGAAGTCTATGCAAGTCGCCCCAAGTCGCCCCCGAAGTCGTACAGGAACCTTTTTCTAAGTCGGAGCGACTTGCGTCGCTCCCCTTAGAACGGTTCCATAGCACAGAACGGGAGGCGATTGTCAGGCGACTAGGTCGCCTGACAAGTCGTCCCTGTGTGAATGGACTCTAAGGCTGTACGGTCAAGCTTGACTTTTCTAGGAAACGTCAATATTTGAATTTCATTTTTGCTGTCTGTGTCTTGCTTTTAATAATTTTTTACATGTTTTTTACTGAAGGAAAGCCCTATTGATTATTTTTTTCTAAGTTGAATTTTCCAGGTATGTGATAGATATAGGTTTAGGTGATAGATAAAGGCATAGGTGATAGGTAAACTGTATCTATAGCCACAACTTTGTTTTGGATAGAGTGGTGAATAGGGATGAGCTTCGTGTTCGAGTCGAACCCATGTTCGACTCGAACATCGGCTGTTCGATCGTTCGCCGAATTGCGAACGTTATGGGCCGTTCGCGCTAAATTCGTGTGGCGCGTCACGGCCCATAATTCACTGCGGCATCGCAGTGCATTGCTGGCTGATGATTGGCCAAGCATGCACTATGACCCGCATGCTTGGCCAATCACAGCGCTGTCAGTAGAGAGAGCTGTAATTGGCCAAAGCCAGGGTGGCTTTGGCCAATTACGGCTCAGGGCATTTAGTACACACCCCACACTATATAAGGCCGCCTGCACGGCGGCCCTGTGTAGTGTGTGTTCCGGTGTGCTGAGAGATAGAGAGAGAGAGAGACAGTGTCATTTGATTTGAGTTAGATAGATTAGGCAGAACAGTCAGTCAGTTAGCTGCACTTACAGTGTATTGTGTATATATATGCATCCCAGGTGTTGCATATATATATATACACTGTATTCAGTTTAGCTAGATCCGTTCCTGTTATCTTCTATCTAGACTATTTACATTTAATGCAGTGCGTCCTGCTCACAGTGTTCAGCTAGATCCGTTCCTGTTATCTTCTAGACTATTTACATTTAGTGCAGTGCGTCCTGCTCACAGTGTTCAGCTAGATCCGTTCCTGCTATTTACATTTAGTGCAGTGCGTCCTGCTCACAGTGTTCAGCTAGATCCGTTCCTGTTAAATTCCTACTGACCGGCAGGCTTGTCTGGTTACAGTATATAAAGCTACCTGAAGAAAATTACAGGTGTTCTATTTGATCCTATTAGTACCACGGTCAGGCAGCTAGACTATTTACATTTAGTACAGTGTGTCCTGCTCACAGTGTTCAGCTAGATCCGTTCCTGTTATCTTCCTACTGACAGGCAGGCTTGTCTGGTTACAGTATATAAAGCTACCTGAAGAAAATTACAGGTGTTCTATTTGATCCTATTAGTACCACGGTCAGGCAGCTAGACTATTTACATTTAGTACAGTGCGTCCTGCTCACAGTGTACAGCTAGATCCGTTCCTGTTATCTTCCTACTGACAGGCAGGCTTGTCTGGTTACAGTATATAAAGCTACCTGAAGAAAATTACAGGTGTTCTATTTGATCCTATTAGTACCACGGTCAGGCAGCTAGACTATTTACATTTAGTACAGTGCGTCCTGCTCACAGTGTTCAGCTAGATCCGTTCCTGTTATCTTCCTACTGACAGGCAGGCTTGTCTGGTTACAGTATATAAAGCTACTTGAAGAAAATTACAGGTGTTCTATCCCAGCTTAGTGCAGCTACAGGCCATTAGTATGTCTGGAAGGCCAAGAAGGAGAGGCAGACAGTCACAAGCCAATAAGAGAGGGCAAGCAGGCTCTGTGTCTAGTGCTGGTCGTGGAGACGGTGCATCCTCATCAGCACGTGGCCATGGGACACGCTTGGCCTTTTTTTCGGCAGCTGGCCATGTTGAGCCGCAACATGCGGAAGACTTGGTCGAGTGGATGACCAAGCCGTCCTCATCCTCCTCATCCTCTCTCACCCATGCCCAGGGTGCTTTGTCTGGCAAAGCAGCGGCCTCTTCCCTCAGCTCAATGTCATCAGTGACTCCTTCCCTAGCTCCACCATGTCCTCATGAGGATTCCCTCGAACTGTTTGACCACAGTGTTGGGTACATGCTCCAGGAGGATGCCCAGCGTTTGGAAGGCTCTGATGACGATACTGAGCTCGATGAAGGCAGTAACATGAGCGCGGACAGAGGGGGTGCCCAAGAAGGACAGCAATCTGGCAGTCATGCTCCCCCTGCTGCAGCATACTGCCAGGTTTGCTCCAGTGATGAGGAGGGAGGGGATGATGAGGTCACTGACTCAACGTGGGTGCCTGATAGGAGAGAGGAGGAGGAGGAGGAGGAGGAGGAGGAGGAGGAGGAGGAGGAGGAGGAGGAGGCGGCAGCACATCACCAACGAGGCAGGATGCCCTCCAGGGGCCAGCCTAAGGGCAGCACATTGACTGCATCACACCCCAAAGCTCCACATGTGCAGGGCGCTGCAGTCTCTGCGCGTTATTCAAAAAGTTCTTTGGTGTGGGCCTTTTTTGAGACGAGTGCATCAGATCGCACCGCTGCTATTTGCAACATATGTCTCAAGCGTATCTCGCGTGGCCAAAATATCTCCCGCTTGGGTACCACATGCTTGACCAGACATATGTTGACCTGCCATGCAGTTCGTTGGCAAGCGTATCTAAAAGACCCACACCAAAGAACAAAGAGGATCTCTCCTTGCTCCTCATCAGCTGAGATTTCCAACCCCACTAGACCTTCAGTCCTCTCTGAGACCTGCAGTGAGAGGAATGAAGGTGTAGAATTAGGTGTGTCACAGCCAAGTACTTGTGGGCAATCTGCTTTTGGTACACCGACGTCAGATTGTACCAGGCAAATTTCCCTGCCCCAGCTGCTGCACCGCCGAAAGAAGTTTGCTCCCAGCCATCCACATGCCCAGCGGTTGAATGCTAGCTTGGCAAAATTGCTAGCACTTCAACTGCTGCCTTTTCAGTTGGTAGACTCTGCCCCCTTCCGTGAGTTTGTGGAATGTGCGGTTCCTCAGTGGCAGGTACCCAAACGCCACTTTTTCTCACGGAAGGCGATTCCGGCTCTCTACCGGCATGTGGAAGGCAATGTCCATGCCTCGCTGGACAGGGCGGTCAGCGGTAAGGTGCATATTACCGCTGACTCATGGTCCAGCAGGCATGGACAGGGACGTTACCTAAGTTTCACGGCGCATTGGGTGACTCTGCTGGCAGCTGGGAAGGATGCAGGACAAGGTGCAGTAGTGTTGGAGGTTGTTCCGCCACCACGCCTCCAAAATGCTGATTGTGACACACCTCTCTCCTCCACCCCCTCCTCTTCTTCTTCCTCCATGGCCTCTTCCTCGGAACCAGCGGTGCTCCGTAGGCGTTCAAGGGGCTACGCAAGTACGCAGGCCAAAAGATGCCATGCGGTGCTTGAGCTGGTGTGCTTGGGGGACAGGAGCCACACTGGGGCAGAGGTTCTGTCAGCTCTGCAGGGGCAGGTTCAGAGGTGGTTGACGCCACGCCAACTTAAGGCAGGAATGGTGGTTTGCGACAATGGCACCAACCTCCTCTCTGCCCTCCGACAGGGACAAATGACCCATGTGCCCTGTTTGGCTCACGTCCTTAACTTGGTGGTGCAGCGGTTCTTGGGCAGGTACCCGGGCTTACAGGATGTCCTGAGGCAGGCCAGGAAAGTCTGTGTGCATTTCCGCCGGTCATATAATGCCAGTGCTCGGCTGACGGACCTCCAAAAGGAGTTTAACCTGCCCAAGAACCGCCTAATCTGTGACATGCCCACCAGGTGGAACTCAACGTTGGCCATGCTGCAGCGGCTGCACACGCAGCAGAGGGCCATCAATGAGTACCTGTGCGACTATGGCACCAGGACAGGGTCAGGGGAGCTTGGTTTTTTTTCCCCACGCCAGTGGGCCATGATCAGGGATGCATGCACTGTCCTGTCACCATTCGAGGAGGCCACGAGGATGGTGAGCAGTGACAGTGCATGCATCAGTGACACTGTCCCCCTTGTCCACCTGTTGGAGCACACGCTGCGTGGAATAATGGACAGGGCACTTGAGGCAGAACAGAGGCAGGAAGAGGAGGACTTCCTTAGCTCTCAAGGCCCCCTTTATCCAGACAGTGTTCCTGCGTGCCCGCCGATCACACAGGAAGAGGACGAGGAGGAAGAGGAGGAGGAGGAAGATTGTGTCAGTATGGAGGTGGAGCCTGGCACTCAGCATCAGCAGCAGTCTTTAAGGGATCAGTCCCAAGAAACACATGGACTTGTACGTGGCTGGGAGGAGGTGGCTGCGGACCATGTCGTTCTTAGTGACCCAGAGGACTCCGGACCGAATGCCTCAGCAAACCTACGCTGCATGGCCTCCCTGATCCTGCAAAGCCTGCGTAAGGATCCTCGTATTCGTGGTATCAAGGAGAAGGACCAATACTGGCTGGCAACCCTCCTTGATCCACGTTACAAGGGTAAGGTTGCGGACCTTATCTTGCCATCGCAGAGGGAGCAGAGGATGAAACATCTTCGGGAGGCCTTGCAGAAAGGTCTGTGCAACGCGTTCCCAGAGACTGGGAGGTTACAAACTCCTGTTTCTGGACAACGTGTTGCTGAGGCTTCGGTCAGTCAAAGAAGGAGCGGTGGAGAAGGTGGCCGTCTGACCGATGCGTTCAGACAATTTTTTGGTCCGCAGCCCCAAGGTATGATCGGTTCCAGCAACCATCGCCAGCGTCTGTTTTACATGGTGCAGGAATACCTAGGGGCAAGATCAGACTTGGACACCTTTCCCACCGAAAATCCTCTGGGTTACTGGGTCTTGAGGATGGATCACTGGCCAGAGCTTGCACAGTATGCAATTGAGCTACTGGCCTGTCCTGCATCCAGCGTTCTTTCGGAACGCACATTCAGTGCTGCTGGAGGCGTGGTAACCGATCACAGGGTGCGTCTGTCCACCGACTCGGTCGATCGGCTGACCTTCATAAAAATGAATGAGTCTTGGATCACCACCAGCTACCAAGCACCTGATGCTGATGTAACCGAATAATTTTTTTTGAAATCTCAGATCCCTTCAAAGACTGCCTATGCTGATGCTGAGTGACTATCCCTGAGTAATTATCCTCTTCCTCCTCAATCATCACGCTGATAGCTTGTAAGAACATTTTTGGTTCTGGGCGCCACCACCAGTGCCTAAGGCACAATTTTTCAGCCCCTGTTTAACAGGGGCGTGTAATTACAATTTTTGATGTAATACTTTGCAGCAGGGCTCGTTCCTGCATTCCAACTAGAGTGTCTGTGAGGGGTTGCAGTGTTGTGGCACCAGCACCAGTGCCTAGGGCCCAATTTTTCTGCCCCTGTCTAACAGGGGCGTGTAATTACAATTTTTGATGCAATACTTTGCAGCAGGGCTCGTTCCTGCGTTCCAACTAGAGTGTCTGTGAGGGGTTGCAGTGTTGTGGCACCAGCACCAGTGCCTAAGGCCCAATTTTTCTGCCCCTGTCTAACAGGGGCGTGTAATTACAATTTTTGATGCAATACTTTGCAGCAGGGCTCGTTCCTGCGTTCCAACTAGAGTGTCTGTGAGGGGTTGCAGTGTTGTGGCACCAGCACCAGTGCCTAAGGCCCAATTTTTCTGCCCCTGTCTAACAGGGGCGTGTAATTACAATTTTTGAAGCAATAATTTGCAGCAGGGCTCGTTCCTGCGTTCCAACTAGAGTGTCTGTGAGGGGTTGCAGTGTTGTGGCACCAGCACCAGTGCCTAAGGCCTAATTTTTCAGCTCCTGTTCAACAGGGGCATGTAATTACAATTCTTGATCTAATATTTCACAGCAGGGCCCTGTGAGGGCTTACAGTGTTGTGGCCACAGCAACACCTAAGGCCCAAATTTCTGCTGAGTATATAGGGCAGGACCCTACTTTCAAACATCTAACTTACAAACGACTCCTACTTGCAAACGGAAGGAGACAACAGGAAGTGAGATGAAATCTACCCCTAGGAAGGGAAATTCTCTCCTGTAAGAGTTAATATGGGAAAACAAGTTCTCCTTTCCACTGATGCTTTCCAATCCTTGTTCCACAAAAAAACCCAAATTTTCAAAAAACATTTTTCATTGGGACAAAAAAGTGAGGTGAAATCTTCTGAAGAGGAGGAAAGACAGCAAAACAAATGTCACAGGGGTGATAACCCTTCCCTATGTTTTCCAAAAAGCTTAGAAAAGATTTTTTGGCTGGAGCTAAACACGTTAAAAATGTTCAAAATTACAAACAGATTCTACTTAACAACAAACCTACAGTCCCTGTCTTGTTTGCACCGCCTGTATACTGCTGTTCAGAGTATATAGGGCCTGGTGGCCCCACACCTTTCCTTATTTTAATTTGGGTGCGGGGTTCCCCTTAATATCCATACAAGACCCAAAGGGACTGGTAATGGACTGGGGGGTACCCATGCCGTTTGTCTCACTGATTTTCATCCATATTGCCATGACCCGACATGACATTAAACCCGCAAGCAGTTTTAAATGAGATTTTTTCCTTTAAAAATGACATTTGGTGCAGGGACTGTTCTAAACATGGGAAACACGCGTCACTTTACAGGCATACTATAGACACCCCCCAGGTACGATATTTAAAGGAATATTTCACTTTTTTTTTTTTACTTTAAGCATCATTAAAATCACTGCTCCCGAAAAAACGGCCGTTTTTAAAAGTTTTTTTTGCATTGATACATGTCCCCTGGGGTAGGACCCGGGTCCCCAAACCCTTTTTAGGACAATACCATGCAAATTAGCCTTTAAAATGAGCACTTTTGATTTCGAACGTTCGAGTCCCATAGACGTCAATGGGGTTCTAACGTTCGTGCGAACTTTCGGTCCGTTCGCGGGTTCTGGTGCGAACCGAACCGGGGGGTGTTCGGCTCATCCCTAGTGGTGAAGGATAAAGCCTCATACACACGTTTAGGTTTCTTGAGGGGAAATGTGTGATGACAGGCTGTTGGCGGAAAATCAGACCATGTGTATGCTCCATTGGACAATTGTTGGCCAACTTTCCGTGGACAAATGTTGGATGGCAGGTTTATAAATTTTCCGTGCCTGTTGTCAGATTTTCCGAGCGTGTGTACACAAGTCCATCGGACACAAGTCCAAAGTACAAACACGCATGCTCGGAAGCAAGGACGAGCCAAAAGTGGTTGGCCTTGTAAACAAGAGTTTGTAATGGAGAATTAACATTCGTGACGTGGCAAATTATGAAATATCAAAATGCAGCGCACATTCTCTTCTTCTTTAATGGGATAATAATGGAGCTGCTTTGCTGGTGACACTGATGGAATTATTGCAAACAAATTATTGCAAACAAGAATAATATTATTATGCTTTTTTTTTATTCATTTGGGCAAGTTACCACAACACCATTATCCCGTAGTTTTTAAGATCAAAGATACAACTATGTTGGTGTCCCTTGTTAATTTTACATTGTATTTTTTGAAATGTAACTGCCTACTCCCAAAACGTCATTTGAAGTAAAACAAGCCAAGTATTATTATCCACAATTTTTTATTGTGCATTAAAAAAAATATAGAAAATATACAAAATCAAATCATTATTCAACCAAAAAATGATGTCAAAGCAAAAACTCCAAGGCCAATAATAAATAAAACGTTATCTCCTTTGATTCCGCAACATGGCTGATTGACAAACGGCCGTTCAGAAAACGAACTGAAAAGTGCGAACTGAAAATTGCAAAATGAAAAGTGCGAAATGAAAAGTGTGAAATGAAAAGTGCGAAATGAAAAGTGCGAATCAACACTCACCAAACTTCTACTAACATGAAATTAGCAGAAGGAGCCCAAAGGGTGGTGCTAAAGAGCTGAAAAACAACATAGTACATCACTACGTTCGTAATTTTTGGCCAACAATTGTGTGGCCATGTGTATGCAAGACAAGTTTGGGCCAACGCCCTTCAGACAAAATTTCACGGTTTTGGTGGCCAACAATCCGATCATGTGTATGAGGCTTAAGACCTCTTGTCAGGTTTTACTACATTTTGAGCATCCCTTGAAGAGATTCCTTCATTACTTGTCTAGTAAATAGATTGTCCTCAAGAAAGGAAATAAAGGGATATCTCTTTAACAGCAACACAGACAGAAGTGAAAAGTTTAAGTAGGGAAATGCTGGAACCTCTGTCAACCTTTGATTGTTGTCTGTTTGCCTGCTGCAGATCTTCCATCATTTTCTGTCTGATTAAGGTCCCTTTTACACAGGCGGAATGATCGGGTCCACCTGTCAGTTTTTCAGACAGAACCAATCAGACCTTCCACATGTGTCCATTTACAACCCCCAACATTTGATCAGATCCGCCCCCTTCCCAATTCTATCTAAACATTTAAAAAAAGTTATGAGTATAGATAAAATTGAAATATATTGGGATTTCCTGTGTCAAACATTTATCTTGCTGGTGTTTTTCCTTACAATAGATGATGTGTAGATGGCAAGGAAGACACTGATTGTAGAGCCTGGCACATAGCTTATTTAGACCAGTCAAATAGAATGGTAACAACAACAAACGGGGATGCACATGACATGTGAATCCCAACTGCTGCGGAAATCTGCATAAAGGTATAGCAGTGAGGAACCTGCTCAGGTTGGCAGGAGGATCTCCCGGTAAGGTCAAAGGTCATATTACTTTGCAAGCTTTATTCACATGATAGCTGAAATGCATTTTGTACTTCCTGTCCCATGACATTCTGGAGGAATGTCAAATTAGATTAGTCAAATTAGTCAAATTATAATAAAAAGTTCACCTTCTTTAACCGCTTCAGCCCCAGAAGAATTTACCCCCTTCCTGACCAGAGCACTTTTTGCGATTCGGCACTGCATCGCTTAAACTGACAATTGCGTGGCCGTGCGATGTTGTACCCAAACAAAATTGACGTCCTTTTTTTCCCACAAATAGAGATTTCTTTTGGTGGTATTTGATCGCCTCTGCGGTTTTTATTTTTTGTGCTATAAACAAAAAAAGCAACAATTTTGAAAAAAATGCATTAATTTTTACTTTTTGCTATAATAAATATCCCAAAAAAATATATAAAAAAACATTTTTTTTTCCTCAGTTTCGGCCGATATGTATTCTTCTACATATTTTTGGTAAAAAAAAAAATCACAATAAGCATATATTGATTGGTTTGCGCAAAAGTTATAGCATCTACAAAATAGGGGATAGATTTATAGCAGTTTTATTATTATTTTTTTTTACTAGTAATGGCGGCGATCTGTGATTTTTATCATGACTGCGACATTATGACGGACACATCGGACAATTTTGACACATTTTTGGAACCATTGGCATTAATACAGCGATCAGTACGATTAAAAATGCATTGATTACTGTAAAAATGTCACTGACAATGAAGGGGTTAACACTAGGGGGTGGTGAAGCGGTTAACTGTGTTTCCTGGGAGGTGATTCTAACTGAAGGGGGAAGGACTAACTACAGGAAGTGACAGATCATGGTTCCTAGCTAATAGGAACACACAATCTGTCACTCATGTCAGAACAGAACAGGGAAGTGTGTGTTTACACACACTCGTCCCTGTTCTGTGTCTCCTGGTCATGATTGCTCATGGCCGACGGTCATCGCGACTGTCGGCCACAAGCATCAGCACCCCCGCTGTGCAGCACGCGTGCGCCTGCTATCCGGACCCCGCGAGATCACGTACAGTAACGTGATTTCGTGCAGCGGAGCCAACCTGCCACAGTAAAACTGCGGTGGCTGATCTGGAAGCGCTTAATCACTTCACTTCACTACTGGGCACTTTCACCCCCTTTCTGACTAGGCCAATTTTCAGCTTTGAATGACAATTGTGCGGTCATGCAACACTGTACCCATATGAAATGTTTAACATTTTCTTTCACACAAATAGAGCATTTAATCACTACTGGGTTTTCTTATATTTTTGCTAAAAAAATGAAAAAAGACTGAAAATAGTTTATTGGTTTCTGTTATAAAATGTTGCAAAAAATACATTTTTCTCCTTCATTGAGATGATGCTGCACTAATGGGCACTGCTAGGTGGCACTGATGGGCACTGATAGGCGCCACTGATGAGGAGGCAATAATAGGTGGCACTGATGGGCACTGACAGGCAGCACTGATGGGCACTGATGATCAGTGCTCTGATTATCTGTGTAAATGTCCCCGTCACACTTGCCAGTTACCGACTCTTTCCTCGCACTTTGGCAGGGTGTGAGGACAGTACTGCCGATAACCAGCAAGTCTTCATTGTTATCAGCTGTGAAAGAACACAGCTTAACATATGGTAAAAGGTCACCGTCATTGGCCCTGTACCACAATTGCAGAGCGTGTCAGGTGCGAGCGCCAGGGGACACGTAGGGGGCATGGTTCCAGGTGGATGAACATGGATGCCCACCCGGGACAACAGAGCTGCGATGATGAATGAAGTGGGTAAACAGAGTCACTTAAATTTACTAAATGTAACTTATACTCAGTTTATATAATCCATTTTAGCAAGAATCAGCAGACTTTTTTTAGAGTGCTTCCTGGTGTGACTGCAGGCTGTGGTGACATTTATTCTGTTTATTCAAACTCCTTGGGGCTACAAAAGGTGGTACTTAAGACCTGTGAAATTTTAGGGTGCAGGACTGTAGTCAGAGATATTCAGAAAATAATTATGGTGGTAGGCATTTGAAATGCAGAACAACTAGCTTCATAAGACAACTCCCAGTCTGAACATTACAGTCACTCAGAAGGTAGGCTCTGTCCTGTGAATGAGTTAAAGGAGTGTACCTTTAAACTAAACTAGTTTGCCTAAAATGATGTAGATTTTAAATTGTTGTAGATTGTATGTGACACTCATTCATAATCATTCCATTGTTCTATGCACAGTAGTTAAAGCTTAGTACCAACCTTGAACTTCAGCTTTAATTCTGATTTCTGAAAGGCTGGAAGCTGAATCATGGCAAACAAGGGCTTTTTGTATCTGATAAAACTTTGTGGCTTTAGGATTTTTGATAAAGGATAAATGCACAAAGGTTCTAAAAATAGCTTTCATGATAAGAGTTAGTTCTTCTGAATATGAATTTAGCTGCAGTTATCTTCTTTAAATATTTGGATAGAGTTTGAGACACATTAATCACTTGATGTGCACACTAATGCCTTGACAGCAAGATATACAACAAGCTGGGTGTGCCTTTTAGAAGTAAATCCTGCTTGCCTTACAGCGTATCATTTTAGTAATCTTTTAAAGGAAAATATTCATTGTAGCAGTGGAGGCTCAATTTTGTATTTTGTATAATTCATAGGCTCAACAAAAAGTCAGTCGTTGTGATTTGACAATGTGTTTACAATGGGAACCTAGATAACTGTTTTTGAAATATGTGATATTCAGAATAAGGCAATTGAGGAATTATATTACTATATGTATATAGATATACAGTAGATTTATGAAAGGGAAGATTGATTTTGGAATAAATGGCAATTTCTTTGTTTTATAAAAGGGATACCAGAATATTTTCTGATAACTTTTGCCCAGTGTTCTGAAACACTTTTCATGTATCCATTGCTGTTGCATTGGATTTTATTATGCATGTATAAATGACTTGGTGGTGACATCTAATGGCAATTCAGTGTAACTACAACTTGATATTTTAATGTTTGTAAATGGCAAAATCCAGATTCCCTGCATGTTTAGACTTAGATAGACCTCTCCCTTCTTCTTCATGTTCGGTCAATAAGTTACCAGACTTTATAGTGGGCACAGAGCTTACAAGATTATTGTTTCTTTACACTCTAAACTGGCAAACATCCTATGTACTTCATTTTAACAAGTAAAACTATGATGGATTAAACTGCCGTGTCTTATTAGAGAGTTGAGCTGTCTGTGGCGGGTGCTTTTTCAGCAGGTGACCATACTGGCCAGATAGACCGAGGTATGTCAATGCATAAAGTGAAGCAAAACACCCAGAACTACATTTATTTTCACTTTCCTTACATGCAATTACAGTAGTAGAGATAGAAATGGTATTTACTGTTTTTCAAGTCTTACCATATAAAAAAAAAAAAAAAAAAAATGATGGTATGCAGTACTTTTTTCAACCTTATCTACTATGTATCTGATGACTCCAAACTATGTGAAGCAAATAGAGAAGTCATATATGGCAAAACTGTGCCATGCTCATTTCTCCAAAATGTGCAAGTCAGTAACAAACAAACTTAAATCTCATATCTGTTCTAGAAATTCATAGGAGGTAACGCATTACAGTTGGACCCTGCACAGAACCCAAAGGCCAGACAAACTGTTCTAAGTGCCTTTCACTTTTATTTTGTTTATTTTAGGCCCCATGCACATTTACCATCTAGCAAGATCCTGCAACGTTCTGGTAGATCACAGCCTTCATAATGGCACACAATGCCAAGCAGCGGTTTCCAAAGAGAAGTATAGACTCCAGAGAGAGAGAGATATCATTTTGCCCCTGCATAAATCATTAGTAAGATCTCATCTGGAATATGCAGTTCAGTTTTGGGCACCAGTTCTCAAAAAGGATATTGGGAGACTGGAGAAAGTGCAGAGAAGAGCAAACTGATAAGAGGCATGGAGGAGCTCAGCTATAATGAAAGATTAGAGGAACTGAATGTATTCCACATAGTGAACTTAATGTGAACTTAATGTTGAGTTCATTTTAAGGTTATCACAGAGGACAAGGGGACACTCTTTACATCTGGAGGAAAAGAGATTTAATCTTCAAATATGGAAAGGCTTCTTCACAGTAAGTGCTATGAAAATGTGAAATAGACTCCTTCAATATCTGGTTCTGTCCAGCTCAGTAGATTGCTTTAAAAAAGGACTGGATTATTTCTGGATACTATACTACTATAACTGGATATTAATATTTAGGTAGAGTTGATCCACAGAATATCCGATTGCCTCTTGGGGGATCAGGAAGGAATTTTTTCCCCTGCTGGAGCTGATTGGTTCATTCTAGTTTTTTTGCCTTCCTCTGGATCAACTGTGAATATAGGATCGTGTCTATAGTAAAGTATGTATTTTTTTCCCCTTTTATTGGTTGAACTAGATGGACTTGTGTCTTTTTTCAACCAGACTAACTATGTAACTATGTAGGGTACGTAAAATCATGCCTATACACTGTACACATGTAGCATTTCTGTTATCATTTACATGCATGCACATGCAAATATAAACTTTTTCAGAATAATACAGACCAGTGTGCATGAGCCCATAGGATAAAATACTGCCGTGTTTAGATCTGTATAAAACATGGATCTTAATGCAGAGTACTGTATGCCCATGTGCATGAACCCTTACTTCTGCTTATTATCTTTTTATTATCTTTTTTGTGAATATTTTCTTGGACCATTTTTCCTTTCATTAAAACGATTAGAAAAAAAAAATTAAGCTGAAACTGTCACGTACCTTGGAGATGAGCCTGACGTGCAGAGGGAAACCTCTCGTACAGCCCGCCTAAGGGACCACTGGAGTTGTGACAGTGGCAGCGAGAGCACAGTGAGGTAAGAGTGCCTGTAAGGTTCTCTTTGCTGGAAGCGGTAGCAGCTGATGAGTAGCTGGACCAGGTTGGAGCGCTGAGAAGCAGATGATAGCAGGACAGTAGATGCAGGTTTTCTGTGGATGCAGGACAGCAGACGCAGGACAGCAGATGCAGGTGTGCTGTGGATGCAGGACAGCAGATGCAGGTGTGCTGCGGATGCAGGGCAGCGGATGCAAGTCAACAGATGTAGGTGTGCTGCGGATGCAGGACAGTAGGCTGGAGAAGAGTCAGACAAGCCGGGTCAAACACAGAAGATCAATCAGCATAAACAGCAGGCAGAGAGTGGTCAGAGTTCAGGCCGGGTTTGGTAATGAAGGATCAGGCAAACAGGCAGGAATAGCAAGGTCAAGCAAGCCAAAGGTCAGGACTGGAGATAGCAGCATTGTCAGGAAGCCGGTTCAATACTGGATCAGATACAGGCACAGGATCAAAACACAGGGTACAGCTGCAAATCAGACAGCAGCTGCACTGGTGCAGCTGCTGTCTTTATATAGGCCATTTGGTGCCAGCATTAATGGCTAATGTGAACACGTGCGCATATTCATTCTCCTGTTAGCGCTAATGTTCCCGCACATGTGCATAGGCGTTAGCCTATGCCCGGAAAGACGGGCACCTGCAAATGGACGTCTGCACATGCCATGTCCCTGACAGAAACAATGAATGCTCTAACCACAATTGTTTAGATTGTTGTCCTGTATGTTGGAAAATATCTGCACAGGATGACGACCTTCACTACACTAAATGGGACACCAAGTTAAATTATTTTATTTTTAGGATGTACTTTAAACTACACTGATTTTTATGTGCCAAATTATTGATGATAATGTGATTGTTCTCAAAACTGGCTAATTAAATGCAATCCAAAAAGTTCAGTGCCAGATGATCAAAAGTGATATCAGGAGGTGAAGCAAGGGGTCAATGTTGGGCAGATACTGTACTAAAGGAGTAAAGATGAAGCACAGTCAGAAAGCAGTCCAGAAGTTAGGTCTAGTGAGATAGTCAAGCCAAAAGTTGAAACCATATTGCAAGACAGGATCATAGCTAAGGCAGTGCAGGTAAGATCATTTCAGGAATCAGCTCAGGCAAAGTTGGCGATGGACAACCAGAGAAGAAGCACACCATCAGAGGCTGGACAATACTATGAGTAACTAGCAACAGCTCTCTGTTCCTGTTTGATAAATCAATGGGCACTTTTATTGCAAATGTCTATACATACAAATACATGTTTCTTATATTGTATGAGACCAGTAACATTCACACATGCATGCAACAGGAACTAGATGGCTGGTGGGTGAATGGGGCAAGAGGGTAAAGTTTCTCCAACATTTCTCTTTATTTGATCAAACCAAGCTTTTATGTTTACAAGTAATGCCGCATACACATGAGCGGACTTTACGGCAGACTTGGTCCGGCGTACCGGATTTCGTTGGACAATTCGATCGTGTGTGGGCTCCAGCGGACTTTGTTTTATCAAAAGTTGGACGGAGTTAGATTTGAAACATGTTTTAAATCTATCCGACGGACTCTGCTTTCTAGCAGACAAACCGGTCGTGTTCAACGGACCAAAACTCACGCATGCTCTGAAGTAAGTACAAGACGGAAGCGCTTGGTCTGGTAAAACTAGCCTTCGTATTGAAGCTAACACATTCCTCTTCTGTGATCTTTTAATACAGCACTTTTTTTTCTTTATAATGCGAGAGGAATGAAGTTGTTTTGCTGCTTTATATTCACACAGAGTTCTCACAAACTACTTTCTTCATGATTTATCCTCATGCCATGACTAATATGATGTATTTAAGCCAGATCTCCATAAATAAAGTATTCAATTAGATTTTGGACTTATCTTTCTTTTTTTTAGATTGAAACACTATCTATTTTACAATGTGTGCTAAATTATACAAATTTTTTTTTTTTTTTTTTTTTTCTAGTTTTGGAGTTTCAAGTTACCACAATAACCTTAATATTTTGTGTTGTTTTAATGAACCTTAATGAGGTTGGTGTCCCTTGTTAATTAGACATAGGGGGGTTTATTTTCCAAAGGCAAATTCATTTTTCACAACAAGTGCAAATTGTACTTGGAATTGCACAGAAAGAGCATTTTGAAGTGCATTCGCTGTGGATCCGAGGGGCACATGCAAGGAACCACAAAAAAAAAAAACCTCTCTTGCACATGATTGTATGATAAAATCAGCAGAGCTTCCCCTCATTTCAGCTCTTCCCCTCAGATTTACAGCGACTGCACTTCCAACAAGTGCACTTGCAGTGCTATTTCTAAAGTGCACTTTTCACTAGTACTTTGCACTTGATTTTCAAAATGATTTAGCCTTTTTGAAAAAACACACATAGTCTTTTTGACCTGTACCTGCCTACTCCCAAACCAAATGTTGTTTTGGAATCAAAACACATAGTCAATAATGTAAGGTAAAGCAAAAATCCATTTATTTTTGGAAAAAAAAAATTAGGAAGGCAACACTGGAGACACTTTTGGAATCTGTGAAGCCTTTCATCCCCCAGGACACACATCAAGTTTTAGGACAAGAAAATTGGTATCTTGCGACTAGGGAGCACAGGGAGCACAGTCAGACCAGACAGAAGCCAGGCAATCACTTTCGACTCTTCCGTGGAGCCTTCCCTGCATGCTTCTCTGCAGCCTTCCCTCCACGCTTCTCTGCAGCCTTCCTCGGAGGCTGTGCCACTGTTGGTGTACTTGGGGCAGGAGGAGGAGGAGGAGTGGCTTCATCTGTTAGATATGTTTTAGCAGTAAACTCCCCTCTCAAGCCCTTCTGATAGGCCTGAAAAATCAGACCCTCACAGAGGAGGCGTTGCCCCTTTTCGAGTTCCAGCAATCTGTTGGCCATATATGTCCCATATGCCTCTTCTGCATTGGGTGGTGTGCTAATGATTTTGCTGGCTTCACGAATGAGGGCTAGTGATTCCTCCTCAGTTTGGGTCATTTTTCAGGGCCTTTTGTTGATAATGCGGAGGGGAGGCACATGACACTCCGTGCGGCTTCTACCGGGCCCAGCCACAGCCTCCTCCTCTCTCCCACTGGGCAAGGCCTCCTCCTCTCTCCCACTGGGCAAGGCCTCCTCCTGGCTGAGCTCATCCTGGGTAAAAAAAAGGGACATAGTTGTAATTTTGGGTTACGCAATCACACACAATTTTCAGCTCATGACTTGCAAATATAATTCGAAACAAATAGTAAAGGCTATCTATTTGACCCCACCATTATTCCAGCTGCTCACCAATATCTGAAGTACATAGGTGTGCGCACAGGGTGTGCCAGGTGTGCCTGGGCACACCCTAATCGCCTTGTGTGGTGCATATTCCCCCCTGTTTAGACCACTGATATTTCATCCCTAAAAAAAATGTAAAAAAATAAAATACTTTAAAAAGAATAAAAATAAAACTACTGACACTGTCCACTGCCCTACTGACACCATCTGTACATATACACATGCATATGTATTTGAGCTTTGGGGTGCACACCCTAATGCAATAGGCTGTGCACACCTATGCTGAAGTATATTTTTGGTCACTACTGTCTAGTGATATGTCTACATATTAATATTTGTGATGAAGTCATTTTTTATGAAACACTTAAAAATTTGAGAGGTTTACATCATTAATATTTACACAATCACAAATTCAACAAAAAAGGATACCTGGCTGAAGCTGGGTGCATCCACTTCATCAAGGATGAAAGGTCCCAGTTCTTCCTGGGACTCTTCAGCTGGGGTGGAGGTGGAGGGAGGGCTGGAGGGAAGGGTGGGGGAAGAGTGGGGGGAAGGGTCAAAAGTGATTGCCTTGCTTCTGTCTGGTCATCTGGAAATTGCAGTTTTTGGTAGTACCACAGCTTGGGTACATAAACCTGGTCGGCTGCTGCTCCTGATCTGAGCGATTCCTGGATCTTATTGTGTTCCCGCTTGTACATGTTGCGCAAGATACCAATTTTCTTGTCCACAAACTTGAGGTCTGCCTGGGGGACTCGATTCTTCACAAATTCCAAAAGTGTGCCCAGTTTTGCCTTCCTTACATCTCTATTGAAATATAATGGGTGTTTGACCTCCCACAGGTTTTTGTTTTCCTGATACAAATCAATGAATCTTGACAAAAAATCAGTCTCCTTAAAGGGATTCATTTTTGCTGAAAGACAAGACACAACATAAAAACTGTAATGTCAGTCAGAACTCCCAGGATTATATTTGGCAGAATCTAGGAGACACATACACACACACTCACACACCCACGTTTAATCTTACCTTCATTTCTGACGCTCGCTACTTCCGCACGGACATACGTAGGCCATCGTAATAGCTTTATATACACTGCGCATGTGTCATGCTCCGCCTGCGTCGCCCGCCCCTGACGTTCTTTAGTACGATTTGTCCCCGCCCCTTCACTCTTTGTTGCGCAGTGGGAGTATATAGAGAAAGATGGCGGAGAGATTAACTGGAAGTAGCGCGGAGGAAAGCCCGGAGCCACAACCAGCCACATCCAGGAGGAGATATAAGGCCACCAACATGGCTTTTGAAGAGATGGTGGAGATGGTGTCCATATTGAGAAGGGAGGACTACGATGGGAAAAAAAGACTGTACACACGCCTGAATATGCGGAAGGACAAAATAATGGCCTCAGTTGTCAACGCTCTAGAAGCAAAATTTGGCACTAAACGCTCGAAAGCACAATTGAGGAAGCGGTCGTCTGACATCAAAAGTAGGGAGCCGGAACAATATTGGCAAATAAAGAAGCTGCTTAAAAAAAGTAAGTACTTGTGTGTTCCTATTGAGATACTTAACTTGCATGCTGATCCATATTTTTTTGGTTTATACAGCATCGTTCGTACAGACCGTTCTTTGTAAAATTCATATGATACTATGAAAATTACGTATTTTTTTTCGCCAAAAATGATGGTACAGGGTTGGACATACATTTAGGTCTTGAGAATTTGTCGTATTCCAAAAATGTGGTGATGTGGTGTAGATGTGTTTGAAAATATAATGCTTCTTCAAAAATGATTCAGTGTAATGTAAGGACAGGACACAGCAGCTGTTTCCACATCTGGACTCACAAGCACTAGTGTACTATGTGACCATAAATACATTTTTGAGGGGTAATACACATAGGAGATCATTGAGGTGTCTGCATCTGTGAAACTTGCATG
Source organism: Aquarana catesbeiana (assembly GCF_042186555.1). Lineage (NCBI taxonomy): Eukaryota > Metazoa > Chordata > Amphibia > Anura > Ranidae > Aquarana > Aquarana catesbeiana. The sequence continues at coordinate 392,240,150 of NC_133328.1, forward strand.
AAAATGTGTATTGTTTTTAATTGTTGTTCAGAGGGAATTTTCCTTGTCAAAAGAAGTTTATTGAGTATACAATGTTATAAAGATACATAAAGTAAGTTTACAAGGATCTATAAAGTAAGCTCATTGTTTTACAGTAGGGTTTATATAGGTAAATATCATGAAATTTCAAATATTAAACATTGGGTTCACGTAAACCTAAATTAAAGATATATATCATTTCCTTAGTTACTTTTGTAGGTATTTAAATGATTTATACCTACTATACATATTGTTTACAAGTAGAGTGTATATAGGTCAAATAAATTCTGATAATGAGCTTTAATCGTAAGGTGGAGAAAAGGAAAGAGAAAGAAGAAAAAGGGTTGAAAGGTAGAGGTATGGTCCACAAGGTTGTCCCGCTCGTCAGTTTATTATTCTTTTTAGTTCTCTTTGAAGCCTTAGAATGGGTGTCTCTGTAAGTCATTTAATCTGTTACCATGGCAACAGGACAGAGTCATTGAAGTTTGACAGGAACTGTTGTTTTATCCAAGGATGCCAAAGTTTTTCAAATTTTGGAATTTGATTTTGATCGATGGCTACCATCTTAGCATGAGACATTGTATTATTCATTCTGTGAATTGTTTCTGCTAGTACCAATGTAGGAGATTTCCATGCCTTGGCCACTGTTTGTTTTTCAGCCGTTATTAGTTGGATCATAAGTTTGAATTGAGAGAGTGTTAACCATTCCGGTTTTAGATTAAGTAAAGTTAAATATGGATCTGGTTGTATTATTTTTTTAAATATTTTAGATGCAATCACGAAGACTTCCTTCCAGAAGGTTTGGATTACTGGGCACGTCCACCATATGTGTAAATATGTGCCTATTTCTGGGCATCCTCGAAAACAAAGAGCTGAGGTATTAGGTGAATATTTTGCCACTCTAGCGGGTACAAGGTACCAGCGAGTTAGGACTTTATAATTTGTCTCCAGTGCTAAGATGTTGGGTGAAGATGACTTAGATGTGAGCCATATGTTAGACCAGTCCGTGTCTTCTAAAGTTCGTCCCAGGTCCTCCTCCCACCTCTGAACGTAAGAGGGTCTATTAAGATTTGCTACTCCATATAATTGATTATAAAGTGATGAAATTGTACCTTTAGCAAATGGATCTTTTGTACAGATTGATTCAAAAATGGATAATTGGGATAATGGTGTATCCCCCTTTAGGAATGGTGTATAGAAATTTTTGATTTGGAGATATCTAAATATCTCAGAGTTTGGTAGATCATATTTTTCTCTAAGTGATGGGAATGAAAGGAATGATTTAGATGCTATGAAGTCATTTAGTGTCTGAATGCCTGATGTTGTCCAAGCTTTAAAAGAATTTGGGTAGATCCATGCCGGATAAAAGGCCGGATTTCTGATAAAAGAAAGGAGAGGATTGTGTGGAGATTGTAACTGATATTTGGTTTTTAGTTTATCCCAGAGAGATAAGAAGTGTTTAGTTATGGGATTATGAATTTTAAAGCGGTCTTTAGGATCAAGCCATAATAAATTTGATATTAATAGAGGGTCATTTTCTGAAGCCTCTATAAATACCCATAATGGGATTTCCTGTTTTGCATGGTATTTGGACAGACTGGCCAAATGTGCCGCTCTGTAGTAGTTAGTAAAATTAGGGTATCCCAGGCCTCCTTTATTTTTGGGAAGATGTAGTGTGTGTATAGGTATACGTGGTTTAGAAGAGCCCCATATAAACGAAGTTGCTCTTTTTTGTACTATTCTCAAAAAATAGGAAGGAATTGGAATAGGGAGGACTCTGAATAGATAAAGCAATTTGGGTAGAATAGTCATTTTGATTGCATTAATCTTCCCCATCCAGGATAAAGGAAGTTGCGACCATTGTTTTATTAGATTTGTGATCTGTCTTAATACAGGAGGATAATTGGTTGAGAATAAGTCAGAATGAGAGGCTGTTAAATGAATTCCAAGATATGGGATTGATTTTTCTGCCCATGTGAATGGGAGTGCAGCCCTAGCCGGAATCAATTCCATGTTTGTGAGTGAAATATTAAGCACTAGGCATTTCTTAGGATTAATCATAAGGCCGGATAGGGCTGCAAATCCATCAAGAGCTGGTATTAAGTTAGGACCAGAGACCTGTGGTGATGATAGAAAAAGTAATATATCGTCTGCAAATATACATAATTTGTGTGTAATACCTCCTACTTCAATGCCAGTTATAGTTTGGTTTGTTCTGATATATTGGGCCATGGGTTCGAGTATAAGGGCAAATAATAAGGGAGATAATGGGCAACCCTGTCGGGTACCTCTTTCGATATTAAAGGCTTCAGATTTGTATCCAGCATATTTTATATAGGCTTTGGGTTTATTATATAATGCTTTGATCCATGTTAAAAAGTGGGGTCCAAAACCCCATTTTTGTAATGAATATTGCATATATTGCCAGGATACTGTGTCAAATGCCCTCTTAATATCGAGAGATAGAAAACATAAAGGGATTTTCCGTTTTTTAGCATTATGTGCCAATAACACTGCCCTGCGTATATTATCGCCTGCCTGTCTATTTGGCATGAAGCCTACTTGATCTCTATGTATTAATTTTCCTATAATGCTATTGAGGCGTTTTGCTATTATTTTTGCTAATAATTTAATATCGAGGTTTAACAGAGAGATAGGCCGATAATTCACACAGGAAGTATCATCAGAAAGGGGTTTTGGGATCATACAAACAATTGCCATTAGTGTTTCTTGCCGAAAAGAATGTCCATCTAGAAGTTTGTTAAAAGTTTCAGTGAGAATGGGAGAGAGTATTTCTGAGAATGTTTTATAGTATAAAGCCGAGTAGCCGTCTGGGCCTGGTCTTTTGTTAAGTTTTAGGTCTTTTATGGCGTTAGCAACTTCATCTATAGTTATAGGCTCATCCAAACTGCTTTTTTGATTCTGAGATAACTCAGGTAAGGTTATTTTTGAGAAGAAGGATTCAGCCTCTGTAGGATTAAATTCATTGTTTGTCTTGTATAAAGTTGCGAGATGTGAGTGAAATTTATGGACTATTTTAACTGGATTACAAGTGTAAACATTTTTTGATAATTTCAAACGTATTGGTTTGAAAGATTTGTTAGTTGAATTTAATGCCCGAGTGTTTGGAGCGTTTGAGGGATTTATCAACTGACTCAGTGAGAAATAGATCGTATTCCAATCTAGATTTTTCCAGATGAGATTTTGTACTCTGAGATGGATTATCTTGAAATGATATGTAGGCTGCATTAAAATTGAGTTCTAGTTTTTTTGCTAGATTTTTGCGTTCCCGTTTAAATAGTGCCATTTGTCTTTGTATTGTACCACGCAAGACAGGCTTATGAGCTTCCCACAGTGTTATTGGGGAGATGTCTGTTGTATTATTAATTGATATGTATTCCTTTAAAGCTTGTTCAATGGCCATCTGATGTAGTGGGTGTTTGAGCATTATGTCCGGTAAGTACCACGTTGGGTCATGCGCTTTTGGTATGGCTGAGGCTATAGTAGTGTATACTGCATTATGGTCAGACCACGGAATCGGAATTATATCTGATGCAATAATTTCTGGTATCATTCCTATTGTTAGAAAAATATGATCTATTCTGGTGAAGGTTTGATGAGGGTGCGAGAAATAAGTGAATTTCTTTTTCATTGGGTTACTTTCTCTCCATGAATCTACCAGATTGTATTTGGAAAGAAGTTGAGAAAAAGGTAATCTAGACGTTATTTTGGATGGTGTAAAAGGTGATTTATCTAGAAATGGGAGTAGGACCTGGTTCGAATCCCCACACATTATCACTGTTCCTATTTTGTGTGTATTAATCACTTGTAATATATGTGAGAGGAATGGTGTAGGTTGTTTGTTAGGAGCATAGTAGGAAATCACCGTGATTGCTGTATCCATTATCTAACCCATGAGTATCAGGTATCTACCTTCTGGGTCTTTAATTTCTGATGATAAGGTGAATGGTGTGGATCGCTGAAATGCAATTAGAGTTCCCCTTTGCTTGGTACAGGCAGAAGCCGTGTAAATTTGTTGATAAAAAGGAGAAATATATTTTGGAGTAGAATCTTTGGTGAAGTGTGTTTCTTGGAGGCATACTATGTGAGCCTTCTTGTTATGGAAAGTACGGAAGGCTTTGGTCCTTTTTTGAGGGACATTTATTCCCTGAACATTCAGAGAAAGTATATTCAGTGGTGCCATGGCAATAGATCAAATAGTTTTGACTTACTTTTTGTTATGCAGAGCTGACTGCGCAGATCAACCTGTGTGGACTGAAGAGATGAATAGATAGAAAAGAAACCAGTGAATTCTGGAGTAAAGAGTAAACAAAAAACATATGAGATTAGATGATACATTGTATAAATTATTTTTTGCAAGTAATCACAATTTACCCGTGAAAGAGAATAAATATCTCTCTCAGGGGAATAAGTGCCTTCGTCACACTCCCACATAATATGGTTGGGAGAATGAGGAGGGCTAATGGGGGTACACGGATCTTCCGCTTACAGGAGAGAAGTGCTATGTCAAAAGACATCAAAATGATGTTTCATTAGTTGGAGTGCAGAATATAGTTTTTGTTGAAATTATTTATTCCAGGGTGGTTGTATATGGTTAGTCTTGCCCTAGGCTAAATAATTCAGTTAGAAAGGTACTGTTAATAACTTTGGTATTGATGAAGATAGTTTGAATTATTTTGGGATTTTAACCCTTTTAGAGTAAACAATTACATATTTTATTCATATGTAACTGTTTAGATATGTTAACTCATAAAATTGAGGTTGTATTGCTTCAGATTAGAATAAACAAAAACATAATTCTAGGAACTAGTTAGGTAATAATATATTTGTTTTAAGAAAAGAAAAAAAAAAAAAAAAAAGCTTTCATTACTTCTGGATTATTGAACATATTTGTCCTAAAAAGTAATAAATCTATTGTTATTACTTGATAATATATAACTGAACAAGAATTTCCTTATTTCACTTATATATTCTAAGGCTATATGAATCAGAAGTAATAAGAAATATAACTGGAATGTAACATGATCCCACACAGTGTGTGACTATCAGAATGCAGTCACATTCAGTTATAAATATAGGTTTTTTATAGAGAACCATCTTGTAGTATAATAAATGAAGAGATATCAGGAATTAGGATGTCAGTCCATTGAATCTTCTTGGTCCATGGATGATGTGGCATAACGGCCTCTTTTGTGAGAATGATGATTCCCATTTTGTTCTGGAATTTTCTGGGTGCTGCCTGAAGGTGAAGATGATGCCATTCTTCTGCGTGTGGGAGTGTTGCTGCTTGTGGGTTCTGTCAGATTTAATTTTAAAAGGGTTTGTTGTAGTTCATCTGCTGATCTGCTTCTGTAAATTGTACCTTGGTAGTTAAATCTGACTGAAAAGGGGAAGCCCCATTGATACATAATGTTGTGGCGTTGCAGTTCCATTAGTTGGGGTTTCATGGATCATCTTTTAGTAATAGTAAGTTGGAATAGGTCAGCAAAAATTTGATAATTGTGTCCTTGAAAATTAAGTTCCTTTTTTTCTCTTGCAGCAATTAGTATTTGTTCTTTCGTTCTGTAATAATGAAATTTTGTGATTATATCACGTGGGGGTCCATCTTTCTTTTTGGCTGTAAGGGCTCTGTGTACTCTGTCCAGTTCTAAACGTTCAATAGGGATATCTGGCTTTAGTTCTTGTAATAGAGCAGTAATAGTAGATTGCAGGTCTGTCACAGTTTCAGGTATTCCCCTTATGTGCAAGTTTGAACGTCTGGCTCTATTTTCGTAATCTTCGAGCTTAGTTTGAAGTATTAAATTCTCTTTTTTTAATTGTTCCAATTCTGTTATATTTTCTTGGGTTGTAATTTCAATTTCATCCATTTTTATTTCTAAGGCTGCGGTGCAGTTTCCCAGCTCTCTTATTTCTTTGGTTAGGCTGTTTGTTATTTGGTCTGAGGTTTGTTTTAAAGCCTTATGAAGCATCTTTTCAAATTGTAATAATATTACTGGGGATACTCAGGAGGCTTGTGGAGAAGTTTGTGAGAGGATTTGTTCTGTATCTGACTCAAATGGAGAGTCCTGCTGTGACATTTTCTGTCTGTGAGAGCGCCCTGATGCTGTATCTTGTGAGGTGACTGGAGCTGCTTCAGCTGCAGTGAGTGCCTGTGAGCTCTTTGTGAGGTGATTTTTATTTCTGCCACGGTTTCCTCCCAGTACCATATTTCCTGCCCAAACTTTCACAGTTTGTTCCCTGGGGCAAAAAGGTTTAAATGGATACCTTTTGAGCCTGCAGGCTCCGCTTTGTCCTTCTCTTCTCTCCTCAGCGGTGTGGAGCTCTAACAATGCATGTCTGCTCCGCTAGGCTCCGCCTCCTGCCCCCCCCCCCTGTCTCCAAATTCAAGCAGTACTGTGTGGAATGTTCAGAGGGAATTTTCATCCTGTCTTCTAAATTTTTGTGGCCAAAAAATGACAATTGTCCCAAACTCATAACCAACGTTTCATATTAATTTTTAAAAAAAGAAATATCACTGTGTTTTAACTATACCTTTTGTTTAATTATCATAGGGGAGAAAAGACTCAGACAACAGTCCAAGGATCCCAGGACCCCCCCAAGTCACCAGCCTGAAGCTGACATTACCTCAAGCCCCAGCCCAAGACCACGCCCACCCGACGAGCTGGAGGAAGGAGAGGTGGAGGAAGTGTGTGACATTTCAACCCCACCAAGTGAATGACTGACACCCCAGCTTACGGAAATCTATTTAGGCGTGCATATTTTAAAACATTTTTTCAACACATTTTAAGTGAGGTTCTGGTTGTGGAAGGCCAAGCGGCAGAGCCATTTAGCACAGACAGTGCACAAAGTCTTATTGGCCAGATAATGTTGTGGAATGGCCAAATTGATTGAATGCGTGACCAAATTGACAGCATGAGGAATCGGCTGGACACCATGCAACAGGAAATGAAGAACATAATTGATGTTTTGGGCAGAATATAATAACGTTTTGCCTAAAAACATCAATCATGTTCTTCATTTCATTGTCAAGTTTGTGTATTCTTAAATTTTTGAAGTTTAAAAAAAAAAAAAAAAACAATTTGCAGATGCACACGGTGTGTCACCATGTGCTGTCTTCCATCAGGGGATATCAATGAACTTGTTTTGTGTTTGCAACATGATGGGAGATAGCATGTTGACTTGAACCTTTTTTAATACCCAATTTTGTGCATCTGCAAATTGTCGGCTTTACAAGGGTGACATCACCAGCACCGTTATTAACATGTTGAACTTTGTAAGTTCTTTTTTTTTGTATGCTTTTAAAAACACTGTTGTTAATTGTAATTTTGTAAACAAGGTCTATTTTTGTTTAAATATGCCTAAAATAACAAAAAATAAATAAATAAATAAAAACACCTTTCCTAAAAATGCACCTTTCAATGTGCACACAGTAAAATGTTTTTACTACTACAATGTGTGTGGCTGATTATTTATCATTAAGATGTTTTGCTAATTTTTGTGTGGTTACAGTGACAAAAGGGCCTTATTAACTAAAGGGAAATGCACTTGCCACTACAAGTGCACTAGGAGACAGACAAAACTAAATGCAAACAAGAATAAAAACAAGATATTTTAGTAAAAATTATTTTTCATTATTTTTGAAAGAAATTATAGCTCTTGTTGAATAGCAATGGCCCCCCGACCATTAAAATAATTCACGTATCGGTCACGCACTTGACGTGCGGTTTGGGGGGCCAAGCCAATACGGCCAATTTCCAGGCCTGTGAGTGTTTGGTCAACTACAAGTCCGGCCTCAGGCCCAACAGAGGTCATATATGTAGCTGAATGTCTTCTCAAATAAATATGGAGAATGCAGCAAGCCATTATCACATGATTTATTTTATAGTCCGCCAGATTTATGGCCGAGAGGAACAAACGGAACCAGCTGGCCAGAATCCCAAAGGCATTCTCCACAACTCTTCTTGCTCTGGCCAGCCGGTAATTAAATACCCTTCTCTCAGGAGTGAGTGTCCTTTGGGGGAACGGCCTCATCAAGTGCTCGCCGAGAGCAAACGCTTCATCAGCGATAAAAACTGAGGGGAGTCCATCCACATTCTGGTCATCAGGTGGCGATCCCAGGCCACCAGTCTGGAGACGCTGGCACAACTCGGTCTGTGCAAAGACTCCTCCGTCAGACATCTGGCCGTTCTTCCCCACGTCCACGAACATAAATTCCAATTGTGCCGAGACCACTGCCATCAAAACTACACTATGGAACCCCTTATAGTTGTAGAAATAAGACCCCGAATGGGGTGGTGGCACAATGCAGACATGCTTCCCATCGATCGCCCCGACACAGTTGGGAAAGTCCCAACGGTCAGCGAACTGGGAGGCCACAGTCTGCCATTCCTGTGTACTGGAAGGAAACTGTGGAGTGAAACAATAAAAAAAATAAGATAAGTACTTTTAAACATAACTTGGATATTAGATTACACAAAAACATTCTTGAACAACAGCAGTCGAACATTATTAATATGTGTTTTTTGCTTTTAATTCTAAAAAACATAAGGCCCACTTATAAGATTACTCACCCCCTCTGATGGCCCATTGATCAATTTGAATGTGGGGGGAGGGGTTCTAATTTGGATAAAAAACACACCTGACAGTTGCAAACATTTGAGGGGGAGGGGTTCTAATTTGGGTAAAATACACACCTGACAGTTGCAAACATTTGAAAGGGTGGGGGAGGGGTTCTAATTTGGGTAAAAAACACACCTGACAGTTGCAAACATTTGAGGGGGTGGGGGAGGGTCAAACAGTACAATGGAGTTGACAATATACATTGTTCAAGGGACTAGAGGTTAGAGATATAAATGGACCCAGGATTGTATGGTGGGGAGGTTATTGAAGGTAAATATGCATGTAGGGCAAAAAATTATTAATGTAAAAAAACAGGCATGCATGAAGATAAAGGGGACATTCACAGCATATTCCAAGCATGGTAATTATGTAACGAGGACAGTTAGACAATACATTAGCAAACATTTAATACATATCATGTAATGTTAAAGGATAAAACTTACCTTCATATAGTCCTTCTGCAGGACCTGAATGATGGCAGAACAGGTCTCTGGGATTATGATCCCCAGAGCCCGGGGGGAGATGCCTGTCGAGAACTTCAAGTCCTGAAGACTTCTCCCAGTCGACAAGTAACGTAAAGTGGAAACTAGCCTCTGCTCCACAGTGATGGCTTGCCTCATGCAGGTATCGTGCCTGCTGATATAGGGGCTCAGCATAGCCAGCAGATGTTCAAAAACGGGGTCTGTGATCCTGAGATAATTCCTGAAATCCTCAGGATTATTTTCACGGATCTCACGGAGCAAAGGCATGTGCAAGAATTGGTCACGCTGGCGCAACCAATTCTTGGTCCATGAACTCCTCCTCGCCCTGTTCATGGACTGGACTCGGGTCAAAGTATTAACCCCAACACCAAGTCCCCACGCAGCATGAACTTGAGTACGTCCACACGAGTGCGTCCACGCGACATGGCTTCAAAACGGTTGGCTGGTCAAACAAACAAACTTATAACAAACGCACTGAAGAACAGCAAGGCCTATGAAGAGCTACCTGAAAATCAGGAACGAGCGGACCAGAACGGCCTGCTAGGCAGGTTACGAACTGACCAACACGCACTGAAAAGCAGATACAAACCTCACAAGCACAAACTGAACCGCAGAAAATGATCGAAATAAGCTGAAGTGTGCAAAGGGCGAATCGTCTCTAACCAAACTTCTACTAACACGAGATAAACATGAGATTAGCAGAAGGAGCCCAAAGGGTGCCGTAGTGGGGCTTGTACTTCCTTTTTCTAGTCCCGTCGTACGTGCTGTACGTCACCGCGTTCAAAACCAGCAGACTTTTGGAGTGATCGTGTGTGTCCAAGTCCGTCCGTTTTTAAGTCCGGCGCACCTAGCGGACAAAGTCCGTTGAAAAGTCCGCCGGGCAAAGTCTGCCGTAAAGTCCACTCGTGTGTACGCGGCATAAGTCTTGGACAAGGATTAACACCACATTTCCTTCATGTTGCACTCAAAAATACACATTATCAAACAAGGTGTGGCTGAACTTGTTCAGCTGAGATCCATCAGTAAATCTGATTAAAATAACATACAAGAACAATTTCAAATACCAAGTATAGGCAATAATTAAGATATGAATTATTTCCAGAAAACACAGCAAAGTTGCTAAAATCAGAAATTTTGCCCAGTTTACCATAATCCAAGATGATGTGCATATTACTAGCCTTCTACCTTAAAATTTTAAATTTTGTAACTGCATATAGTTTCCAATCTAAGTGATGTTTCTGTTATTACTATAGCAGTTCTATATTTTGATGCAGATTTGTAGTCAGACAGTCTTGCCCTGATATATGATACAGTATACATACAGTTGTGCTCATGTTTACATACCCTGGCAGAATTTATGATTTCTTGGCCATTTTTCAGAGAATATGAATGATAACACAAAAACACTCATGGTTAGTGTTTGGCTGAAGCCATTTATTATCAATCAACTGTGTTTACTCTTTTTAAATCATAATGGCAACAGAAACTACCCAAATGACCCTGATCAAAAGTTTATATACCCTGGTGATTTTGGCCTGATACAAAGGGGTTTGAATTGCTATTAGAGGTAACCATTCTCACCTGTAATCTGTTTGCTGGTAATTAGTGTGTGTGTATAAAAGGTCAATGAGTTTCTGGACTCCTGACAGACCCTTGCATCTTATATCCAGTGCTGCACTGATGTTTCTGGATTCTGAGTCATGGGGGAAGCAAAAGAGTTGTCAAAGGATCTGTGGGAAAAGATAGTTGAACTGTAAAAAACAGGAACGGGATATAAGAAAAATATCCAAGGAATTAAGAATGCCAATCAGCAGTGTTCAAACTCCAATCAAGAAGTGGAAAATGAGGTGTTCTGTTGAAACCAAACCACGGTCAGGTAGCCCGACTAAGATTTCAGCCACAACTGCCAGGAAAATTGTTCGGGATACAAAGAAAAACACACAAATAACTTCAGATGAAATACAGGACTCTCTGAAAACATGTGGTGTGGCTGTTTCAAGAGGAGGCACTTGAAGAAAGATGGGCTGCATGGTTAAGTCACCAGAAGAAAGCCTTTACTACACAAATGCCACAAAGTATCCCGCTTACAATACGCCAAACAGCACAGAGACAAGCCTAAAGCCTTCTGGCACAAAGTCATTTGGAGTGATGAGACCAAAATTGAGCTTTTTGGCCACAACCATAAATGCTACATTTGGAAAGAAGTCAACAAGGCCTATGATGAAAGGTACAGAGGTGGATCGCTGATGTTTTGGGGATGTGTGAGCTACAAAGGCACAGGAAATTTGGTCAAAACTGATGGCAAGATGAATGCAGTATGTTATCAAAAAATACTGGAGAAACATTTGCATTCATCAGCCAGGAAGCTGCGCATGGGACGTACTTGGACATTCCAACATGACAATGATCCAAAACACAATGCCAAGTCGACCTGTCATTGGCTAGGGCAGAATAAAGTGAAGGTTCTGGAGTGGCCATCTCAGTCTCCTGACCTCAATATCATTGAGCCACTCTGGGGAGATCTCAAACGTGCAGTTCATGTAATGCCCCGTACACACGGTCGGATTTTCTGATGGAAAATGTCAGATCGGAGCGTGTTGTCAGACATTCCGACCGTGTGTGGGCTCAATTGGACATTTTCCATCGGATTTTCCGACACACAAAGTTTGAGAGCAGGCTATAAAATTTTCTGACAACAAAATCCGATCGCGTCAGTTCCGACCGTGTGTGGCCAGTTCCGACGCATAAAGTGCCACACATGCTCAGAAGAAATTCCGAGACGGAACAGCTCGGTCTGGTAAAATTAGCGTTCGGAATGGATACAGCACTTTCGTCACGCTGCAATGTAAAAAATGGTTTAATACAGCGCACTCTCTTCTTCTTTATAATGTGAGAAGAATGGAGTAGTTTTGCTGCTTATATTCACACAGACTTCTCACAAACTTCTTTCTTTATTATTTATCGGGATTCCCTCAATATATTTTGATTTGTCACATCTGACCACTTTTTTTTTGTTTGTTTTTAATTGTAAAAAAAAATTTTTCAAGGCTGTTTTTGTTTAAAAATGTTGTATGCTTTTTAATAAAGAATATTTTTGTGTGCTTTGTGTGTCAAGTTACCACAACACCATTGATATCTTGTATTATTTAATCTCAAGGAGGTTGTTTGGTGTTGGTGTCTCTTGTTAATTTCACATTGTATTTTTGAAATGTACCTGCCTCCTCACAAACAAACAGTTTTTTTGAAGGAAAACACACATAGGCGAGTATAATTGAACCAAAAATGCCTTTATTAAGGGCTCACAACCAAACAAAGAGGGAGGCAACACTGGAAAAACAGTAGAAATTGATGAAGCCTTTGGCCCCCAGGGCACACATCAATTATTTTAATGCAAAATTGGTGGCCTGAGGAGTCCTTATCTAAGGGAGTGCAGTCTGGTCCAGAAGTCACAGAGATCATGAAAGCAGCAGATGACATTTGTGTCCCAAGGCTGTGGTCATACAAGAGCCTGCATCTTTTGTCAGACCAGACTGAACCCAGGTCATCACTCTCTGGTCTTCCTTCCACGCTTCCTTCCACGCTGTGGCTCTGGTGGTGGAGTTGTGGCAGCAGGAGGAGGAGGAGGAGGAGGATGGTCCAACTCAATCACATCGGTCTTGGGTGTGATTTTGCCACTCACCCCCTTAGTTAGGCCTTTATAAATAAGTTTCTCACGCATGAGGCGTTGACCCTCCTGCATGCACTTCAGTTTGGTGGCAGCCATGCAGGCAAAGGCCTCTTCAGGAGTGGGTAAGGCTCTGAGGGACGCAGAAGCCTCCTGAATGAGCCTGGGCACTGAATCCTGCATGTGAGTCGCCTTCCTCGCTCTTTTGTATGGAAGGCGGAGGGGAGGAACCTGCGATTCTGTCAGGCTGTGACTGGTCCCAGGCTTCTCCTGGCTGCAACTTAGCCCTGCCTCCTCCTGGCTGCCACATTCCACAGCCTCCTCCTGGCTGAGGTCTTCCTGTGTATGAAAAAGGGACATAGTTTTAGTTTTTTATTCATCAATCACACACAATTGTCACCTCATGACTGTTGCAAATTGAATGTTAACAAATATAACTGATGATCATTCTGAGCCCTGCATTTTTCATTCTTGTCCCAAATATTTTTGTCCACTACTGTCTATTGATATGTAAAACACTTTCTTAAATCAGCAATTAGTGATCAATAATGACATCTAGTAAAGATCATTTATTTATTGACCAGAAATCTTTAGAACAATGCTATACCTGACTCCATCTGGGCTCCTCCACTTCTTCCTGGCTGGAAGTCCCACGTTGGACATCGGAAGCCTCAGCTGGGGTGGAAGGAAGAGTGGAAGGAAGAGTGGAGAGGGATTCCCTGACTTCAGTGTGGTCTGACAGAAATCGCAGTCTCTCATAGTACCACAGCCTGGGGACATAAACGTCAACTGCTGCAGCTCCGGATCTCTGGGAATCCGTGACCTTCTTGCGCTCCCTAAGATAAGTGCTCCTCAGGCTACCAATTTTGGCTTTTAAATAGGGGATGGTTGCCGTGGGGACCACCTGCGTCACCAACTCCAGCAGTTTCTCCAGCGCTGCTTGCCTCTTTTGTTTATTATTATAATGTGGGTGTTTGACCTGCCACAGACAGGGCAGCTCCCTGTACTTGTCTATGAACAGGGGGAGGAAGTTGTGGTCATTGAAGCCATCCATTTTATCTGCAAGACACAACACAAGATAAACCCTAATGTCAGGCAAATCTTGTTACAATATAGGCCTCAATCTAGAAGCAGTATAGGCCCAAGTTTAGATCTTACCTTCGTTATCACGATCAGCGCCTCCTATACTCCTTCCTCCGCTCACAGATCATACGTATTATGCACGCGTGTTACGCTTTATACACACTGCGCATGCGTGTAACTCCGCCCGCCCCTGACGTTCTTTCTAGTCTATTCCCCGCCCCTTTTCGTTCGGCGCAGTGGGGGAAGAGCACATGGCGGAGACACAGCAGGTGCATGCTAATTATAGCAACGAGGAGGAGGGGGAGGAAAACCTGGAGCCGGAAACGTCTGGATCCAGAAGGAGACAATTTAAGGCATCAAATATGTCCTTTGGGGAGATGTTGGAGATGGTCGACATCCTGAAGAGGGCCAACTATGATGGAAAGTATGGACCTTACCCCAACCCCAATGTCTGAAAGGCTAAAATCATGGCGAAAGTGGTCAAAAGTCTACACCGGAATTTAGGGGTACGACGATCGAAAGATCAGCTCAGGAAGAGGTGGTCGGACCGGAAATTAAGAGAGCATGAGCAGTACAGAAGGATCAGGAGAGTGCTGCAAAAAAGTAAGTAGTTGTCCTGTGTTCCTATTCTTTTTGTGTTTATTACGTTCGTGCTGAT